>NW_027248385.1:0-57500 GCF_041260155.1 Ptychodera flava
AAATGATTTGATGAAGTGTTATCTATCGTGTTAAGACGTTTTGTAATCTCGCATTTTATTTTTTGTTGTATTGTACTTTTAATTATGGTAATACGTATGGTTTTCACCAATATCTTTTTGTGGTTTATATGTCTCACAAGTCTAACGCAATTTTCTTTCATAATATTACTCGTGACTTAAGAATACGTTATGTATTTAAAATTAAGCATTGACAATGAACCAACAGTTACATTTATTATAATCGTCAGATATTTCAGAGCTGTATTTCTTCAAAATAATGTACTATTGTAACTTTCTGGATTTGAACTCATTAATTGTTTCTTAAAGAACAGAACGCGTACGTCGTATCAATCAGCAATCGATACGCATAGAAACATGTTACTTGGTGTCAGTATTGATTGTTATCAAATTCTTTTCTTCCTGTCAGGAGTTTCACCGTTCATGTGTTTTTTACACAAGTTCTGCATTTTAGGGAACACATACAGTAGCTGAATTTCTTGACTGAACTTCCCGATTAATCTGCATTCAAAAAAAAAACTAAATGTGTTTCGCATTCCAAATAATTCTTGTTTTTCATGAATAATTTCACGTGACAGTAAAATGAATATTAATGCTTACCGTGCACAGATTTGACAAGTCAGATGTTTGATGTATGTCATGATCGATGGAATTACGTTTTGATAACGCTATTTTATACACTCGCTATATTGTTACTGTAAAGTCCTTAGAGCTCATGGAGATTGGCTTGTTGAATTCCAATGAAGTAATAAAAGATTGAAATAAAAATCTAATTTTGTCAATTTTGTTGTAGCTTGATGTTCGTCTCAATAAATATATGTCTTTGTGTCTTGTCTTTCTATAAATGTGTACGTTGCGCATGGTAACATTTCTTTCTTCTATCACAAAATAAAGACGGTCGTCATTCCAAAGGCTTTACGATTTTCTTACTAGGAAAGATATGTGAAAGTCGCATTAGCTGTTTCACAGACCCGTGTCAGGAAGAGCTGTTAAAAACTTATTAATTTAAAAAAGCTGTAGTTGGAGATTAGAGTCTACGTACTTATTTCGTAAGTTAAGCATATCTAAGTCATGTGAAATTATAAGGCCATTCATGATTTTCATGAGCCATAAGTTTTCATGACAGAAGTAACAATATTCGTGAATGGTCGACGATCAAAAGTCTTTAATGATTATCAAGTAATTGAATCGTTCCCCAAGAAGGTTTATAACATATCCCTCATAAATGCATTTTTTGAAAATGATGTGCCTCTGACTTGAGAGACGTGTGCATTTTTTTCAGTCACGGCCCCTCCATCTCAAAAAGGGCACTGTAATACAGACGTTTATTCTCTGCCAATAGGTAAGAGGTTCAGGGGCTGCCGATGAATGGAAATCCGCAAAAAACGTTTCAAAATAACTTAAACCAAATTCGCGACTTTTTAAAATTCAAAATAATCCCACAATCTTCATTGTATAAGTACAATATAATTCCTAGACGCGTCGTGTTATAGTGGTAGTCGATGCGAAAAACGTGTGCAGGTTGATTGAGTGCGCCCTCATCGGTGAAGGCAAATACATACAATACATCGATACATTGATGCATCGGGTCACCACTGTATATCATATTATTACAAAAGCACCAGTTACTACAAATTACCAATCTGTTGGCAGCGAAATAAAGTTGGCATTTGCATTTTCTGAAAAACTGTGAAACTTTTCTAAGTATTTTAGCTTTTGATTGGGCTAATTATTACCGCTATTAAATGTTTTACTGATTGCTTGCGTACAGCAAAATATGTTACATGTTTTGCCAACTGCAAAGCATTTTCAAAACACGTCACGTGCCATTAAATTATGTTTAAAACCATGGTTAAGAAATTATTTCACACTAAATTATGCAAATTAGTTATTATTCTTTTTTCTACTTTCTAATGGTAAATATTGTCTAGTGGCTAGCAGCTTCTGAACAACAATAAATATTGCAGCGGATTTACATCTGTGGAGGAAAATAATTATTACGATTGGCAAAACTGTATTTATTTCGAACATTTTGAATCAGAATTTTATTATCGAAGTGAAACTAATATCTCGGCATGGACGGAACAAAAAACAGTGGATACGATGGAAACGGTACCGGCGAAAGCTATAAGCCGTCGACATCTGCAAGATTTGCTGCGGTCTCGGCCGAAGACGTCAAAGTTCTCGTCAGGTTGCAAAAAAACTAAATCACCGTTGTGAAAAATCGCGTCGCGAAGTTGTTGTTTTCAGCGACTGGGTGAACGGCAAATGAGTAATATTGAGTGAGGTTGCTAACAAATTCAACCCGTGACCGAGCACATCGACAAGCTATAATGCAATACCAGTGTTGGCCATGGCAAAGACGAATGTCTTTGGTCTAGCTGTGGGTCCGTAGCTGTGGTGTTTTCAGACGGGATGCCTGCCTTTTAGGGCTGCTTTTGACCTTTACGACTTTGTGGTGGCAGGGTTAAAATCGTAAAAGTTAAAACCAGCCCGTAAAAGGCAGGAATCCTGTCTGAAAACACCACAGCTATGGACCCACAGCTGTCTTAAGCCATCAACGCGAGTGATAGATCGGCTCTTCAGATAACGCGGCGATCAGTACTTTGCAATCTTTGCAATGGAGTAGCACGCAAGTTAAAAAACAAATCACCGGAGGAGTCTTCAATTTCACATTGAACATCGCGGCCATGGGAAACAACTCTTCACAGCGTCTTTCTTCGCCTGATGTCCGTGCACCACCGTGTTTCATTCACCGTACATCTGACAGCTATACTCGGACTCTGATTTAAATCTAATTTCCAGCAAAATTTTGAAGTTTCAGTCATTCGAATTTTTACTACAGTTGATCTTGTTACTCTAAATACCAATTTTGTTGTATAAAAATATTTCAGATTTCTGTCATGAACGTCTTTGGTTGTGTCTGTTTTGTTGTCTTAGTCGAGATGGAAATACGGTAAGGCAAAAAAAAGAGTGTTGTTCCGATAACATGGTTTTCAAAAATAGGTTAGGTAGGTCGGCAGGAATTTTTTTTCCAAAATATGTTTTTTTTTGTAAATATGCATTTTTTCAGGGTCTCCGGGCGGTCAAACACTGGTCACAACATTTCAAGTATAATGTATCATACATATAAAAGGGGAAAACATCAAAAACATCATCGTTCAAGCAAAAATCAAATGTCAAGTAACGAACGCGTTATTTTACGGGTTTTTTTTTTCTTCCTTCCTTTTTTTAATTTTGTGTTTTAATACGTAGCTGTTAAGAGTTTAGGGTGGGCAGGTAAAAACTAGGGTAGGTCTGGTTATCGGAACAGCACAATGTTTTGTTCGGCCTTATGTGAACTCGGTACGCTGCATCAAAATATATGCATATGAATGGTAAAAAGTTTCCTTTAGCCAATCAGTGAGCTCACCGCTGATGAAAAGTTCATTTACAGCATATTAATGCGCACATTATAGAATCTATATGCTATCAGGCCGTGTCGCGATTATCATTAGCTGGGTTTTTTTTTTCGACGGCGATCGACAAAATTGGAGATCATCGCCAATAAAAACAGAACCGCATAGCCTTGGAGGGCACTCTGTGGCGTTCCGAAGGTATTTCCCGTACGGTTTCAAGGCGCCCCATCCCTTGCCGCTGTATCTGTGCGTTCACTGTTGAACGGTTTCAAGGGACTCTTTGGACAGGTGCCAGAACATATCTCGCACGCGCTCTGTATGTACGTGTGCAATGCAGTACACACACACTATCCAGAACTTGCAGAAGTGCGACCGAGATAGCGTTCCACAGTTATGCTATAAATTGGAAGATAAATTATTGACATTGCACGAAAACGGTCATTACTCTAACAATTTGATGCCCCAGTCACGAATGCAATAATAAGGTTATTACGAAGAGACAGAAAGGGATGCACTCGGACATAGCTCCACGCATCGCATCCATGCGAAGCATCCTTTGCGGTATTTCCGTAATAACTTTATATGATTGTAATAATGCACTGAACCACATGTATGCCAAAACAATGCTGGTGCAGTGCTGGTGCGACACAGGCTGGGTACACACCAAACAATGCAGCGTGATATTTTGCGATATATAAAAACGTGTGGCGAGATGTTTCAATAAGCACCAAGCCAAGTAACATTAATTATCATACCCTTGACACAAATTTAAGGGTTTTATTACCTAAATCACTAACTCCACCTCTTTGAACACCGGCATACTAGTGTATCGATTATTTGAGAGAAGTTGAGAGAAAATTGAAAGCATATTGCGTGTCGGGAATAAAAGTTGTGAATGAGTTCTGTGACGCCGACTGTACTACACAATATAGAATCCACACCAAAACACAAAAACCAAGCTACATTTCCAGTTCTTCTGACATTGTTTTAGTGTGCACGATAAACCGTCAGCTCTGAATAGGCAATTTAATTTCTCAAGGTCACTTCGTTGCTCATGCAGCACTTCAAGTGGCGGGCTGTTTGACATGGGTTCATTTCGTGTTCTGTCTCGTCTCAGTTACCTGATCCGAAATGGTCCAGTGCCAAACACACCTCCACTTTAACACCGATACGTACTGATAAGAAAGCGTTTATTTATTATTGGAGGACTCGGTTGAAATTTGTCGATTAATTTATCATCGTAAACTTGTGATCTTTCAAATGAAAAAAGTGAGTTGAATGAATTTGTAAAAGGAAAGTTTAAATGTATCTACGACTGTAATACAGTTGGACGTTTTCAGTCTAATTGCTCAGACTCTGCTCCCAAGGATTCTCCATGATCCGATGATGAAATTATTCTTTATTGCGTTTAGTAAAATGAAATGGCATTTAATAAAATAATAAAGATCTTAGATGCTCTGGGCCTCCGTGGAGCATAGAGTATTTACTACGTATTGTAAATGATGTACCGAAGATGAAAAATTGCATATCTTCGGTTAATAATGTTTGGGTAAGACAACGATGAGTGTCACCTATGACGCTCATCGCTGTCTCACCCAAACATTATTATAACCGGGGATCAGAAATAAAGTCACCTCTGGTTACTTTGTTACGTGCGTTAGCGCAACTGAGTTAACCTAACTACTGCAATATTGCAGTCTGTCTTTCTACCACTTTCGTAATAGAAGGGATTGTTTTCATATTTTAATGCAAACCTTGTTGTGACATGTGTTTTAATATAAAAGACTACCTGTGAGAGGTTACACCCCGTTCAGAAGGCGGGGGTAATATTACCTGCTGATGGCCATAAAGAAGCATATCTTGACGATATGGACTACAAGTCTTACAAAATAAATACAAATTTACCTCAACAAGGATCTCTCAAACTAACGCCATGGGTAGGAGCAAAATGTAATTATGCGAGTTTCACATTGTATTCTTATAACTCATAATTTCGTGATAGGTATAATGGCTGACTCTATCATAATCTGTTGATTCTACTATCGATACTCACTGGTCGGTACTTTTCTTACTAGCTGGAGTTATTGGCACTTAGAAACATTACGCGACATCAACTGCGAAACAACGTGCCTTGCCGGCCATGTCGTACCAGTGAACCTATTGTCTTTTTTAATTTTCTTCTTAGAAAGAGGATTCTTGGATTTACTTGTATCGATATATTAATATAAAAAACACTTCCCGGTGTAGGAGACGACGTCGAGACGTCCCCTACATGACTTTTTAAAGTAAACATTCGGTGAAAAAATAACCGTCATACGATTGTGAATGTCCTTTAGAATTGATAAGAAAATTCTTTGCCATAGTGATGAGAAATAATGGCATGTAGAGGGAATAAATGATGATGTTGCTGAGAAAATTTATTTACAAACCAGAATTATACAGAACAGGGAATATTCATGATGTTGCTAATGATTCACATTAATGACATCACATTTAGTTATTTCCAAAGTCATGCATCAATATGTTTGTCTGTCTGTCTGCCTGCCTGTCTGCCTGCCTGTCTGCCTGCCTGCCTGTCTGTCTGTCTCTGTCAGTCAGTCTGTCTGTTTTGTTTTATGTTCTTTTGTTTTGTTTTGTTTTGTTTTGTTTAAAGATGCCACAAGTACAGAACATCAAGTCATCGGCATATCTACTTCAAAGCAAGTAGGCTGTATTCTGCATACTGGAGGGGCTAGGAGGCTTAGGAAACTAGGGGGCATAAAATTGAATATGTCATACCGGATGGATCCAGTGTCAACATGTCGGTGTTTTTCTACGGCATCATAATGCCGGAACTAATCAAACGATTGGACGGCAGATTTTCATGAAGTTCCGATCAAAGGGGTCAACGTGGCAAAAAGGTTCCTTTCAAGGCCACACAAACCTTACAACCATAGTATGCATTGATACTGTGATCTAAGCTTATCAATTGCCAATAAAGTTACAAATCATAAATATCAATTGCTCCTTCAAGAAACGTCTACCCTTATCATCATAACCGAGTTGTCAAGTTTTGAGACAGATGTGTGTTCATGCATGTTAGAAATCTGGTTTCGGATTTTGTGCATGCCGCGTTGAGTGTGACAAGCCATGTGAACGATCTCTCGTCAAACGATAGTTTTTAAATTACATGTCAAACACGTGTTTGAAAAGTCAATGTTCTTAATTACAATAGGCATTTATCGACACATACATAATGAAAATTAAACTCATGTTCTATGTCAAAGACAGCAAATTTCAAAAGCAAAAGATTTAGTTTTACTGGGTAACACAACTGAGCAACTCAAGTAGAGAGGTGTGTGTCAATAAAAAGTAAAATTAACAACCATTAATGACCCTAGATGGCGTACTTCACATTGGAGGTTAAAGCTTCATTAATTCGTTTATGATCGTCATTGCTTCAGAGCACGTTGGCTGAATTCCAAAATACTGGAGGGGCTAGAATGTTAAGGAAACCAACGGGGTATAAAATGAATACATGTATGTCATCCAACGGATCTTTTTGTTAACATGTTGGTATTTTTTATGCGACAACGTGATGCCAGGAATCATAGAAACGATTTGACGGCAGATTTTCATAAAGTTCCGACCATCGGGGTCAAACGTGGCCAAGTTGTTCATTTAACGGCCACACAAAACCTGACACACATAGAATGTATCTTGTGTGGATACTGTGATCTATTGCCAATAAAGTTACAAATCATGAATATCAATTGCTCCTCCAAGAATTGCTATCCTTTACGCTCACAACCAAGTTGTCAAGTTTTGAGACAGATGTGCGTCCATGCATGTTAGAAGTCGGCTAATCACGTTTTGTGCTGCTGCAATGAGTGTGACAATCCGTGTCAACGATCTCTCGTCAAACTAGATCTTTAAAATTACGATATGTGAAACACATGTCTAAAACAATAAATGTTTTTGATTACAATGTGCTTTTATCGGTACATACATAATGAAATTAAACTCAATTTCAATAAGAAGTCAAAGACAGCAAATTTCAAAGGCAACTACTTTTACGTACTGGCAACACAAGTGACTCAAATAGGGAGCCAAGTAAACAATAAAAAGTAAAATTAACAACAATACATGATCCTGAATGGTGTAATTCACATTTAAGGCTAAGGGTTTCCCACTAAGTCAGTGTATACCTAACAAGTGTCTAAAGCTTCATTAATTCGTTTATCGTTTTTGGAAATGTGAACATCTGCATCAGATTACATTGCCTGGATTCGAAAATGCTGGAGAAGCTTGAAGGCTAAGGAAACCCAGGGAAATAAAATGAATAGTATATTATCCGATGGATCCAGTGTTAATATGTCCGTATTTTTAAGCGATAGCATGATGCCGGGAGTAATAGAAACGATAGGACGGCAGATTTTCATGAAGTTCCGACCAAAGTGGTCAAACATGGCCAAATGGTTCATTTTCACGGCCACACAAAACCTGACAACCATGATAAGTATTGTTACCGTTATCCATCTATTGCCAATAAAATTACAAGTCATGAATTTCAAACGCACCTTCGAGAATCACTATCCTTAATGCTCATAACAGAGTTGTCAAGTTTTGAAACAGATGTGTGTCCATGCGTGTTAGAACTCTGCTGTTAACATTTTTTGCTGCTGTATTGAGTGTGACAAGCTGTTTAAACGATCTTTCGTCAAACCATGAAATTATGTCAAACACATGTCCGAAAAAGTCAACATTCTTAATTACAATGTGCTTTTATCGGTACGTACATAATGAAAATTAAACTCCATTTCTATGAGAAATCAAAGACAGCACATTTCAAAGGCAACAGATTTAAGTTTTAGTTTATAACACTATTGACTCAAGTAGAAAGCCGTGTGTACAATAAAAAGTACAGTAAACAACCATTCATGACCCTAGATGGCGTACTTCACATTTGAGGTTAAAGCTTCATTAATTCGTTTATGATCGTCATTGCAAATGTTAGCACCTCCTTCAGAGCACGTTGGCCGCATTCCAAAATACTGGAGGGCTAGAATGCTAAGGAAACAAAGGGGGTATAAAATGAATACATGTATGCCATCCGTGGATCCATTGTTCATATGTCTGTATTTGTTATGAGACAACATGATGCCAGGAATCATAGAGAGGATTATGCGGTAGATAATCATGATGTTTCGATTGAAGGGGTCAAACGTGGCCGACTGGTTCATTTTTACGGTCACACAAAACCTGACAACCATTAAATGTATCTTGTGTTGATACTTATCTGTTTATTGCCAATAAAGTTGCAAATGATGAATATATCAATTGCTCCTTCAAGAATTGCTATCCTTAAGGCTAATAACTGAGTTGTCAAGTTTTGAGACAGATGTGAGTTCATGCATGTTAGAAGTCTGCTATTCACGTTTTGTGCTGCTGCATTGAGTGTGACAAGCCGTTTGAAAGATCTCTCGACGAACTATAATTTTGAAACTACGACATGTCAAACACGTGTCTGAATAGTCAGTGTTCTTCATTACAATGCTTTTATCGGTACACACATAATGAAAATTGAACTCAATTTCTATGAGAAGTCAAAGACAGCAAACTTTGAAAAACAACTAATTTTAGTTTTACCGGTAACACAACCAACTCAAGAAGAGAGCCGTGTGAACAATAAAAAGTAAAATAATAACCGTTCATTGCCCTGAAAGATATTGTTGATATTTGAGGTTAACCTGGGTTTTCCTCTAACGCAGTCTATACCTAACAACAGTGTAATGCTTCAGCAATTCGTTTATTATCGTCACCGCAAAACCCTATCAGTTTACATTTTAATCCGAGTGGCTACAATTCACTTAAGGAAGTTGAAAATTACCACCGACAAATGTACTTCTTTAATTTTATTACAATTCTTGTTAATTTTCGAACTTTGAACTTTGTATATAGTACAGAAGCTGCCGGCTGATTGCTGACAGCGCTCTAGTTTGGATAGCGGTAATGGCCGTGTTGTGATTGATACGAATGACCTCGTTCAGGTCACCGGTCTATCCACCATTAGAACGGATGATGGGACACTGAGATATTTACACATGCATTCAGTTTTTAACATTGGAGAAAAAAAATCCCAGACTGGAACCGATAAACATCACAGGGTGATCCATTTTGTGAACTAATGTTGGATACGGGTCGTTTTACAAACTGGACTGCTAACGGCATTCGCATTTTACGTTAAATTGTGTAAAGTAAAAGAACAATATAAGGGTGATAAATATCAAAACACGCAAGGTAAATACCGTAGAAAAAGATTGCGGTTTATTGGCTGCTTGCGATATATTTAGTGTATTTCTGAGCATTCGCCTGAAAATGTGAGAGTGAAGTGAAGACGATGTACTAATCTGAAAGCAACTAGTTGCATCGCCTTCAGGCCAAGTGAGTGCGCTACCTAAACTCCGACTTGTTCGTCGGGAACAATGTAATGGTGGTAACTGTAATCACGAAACACTTCTTTTTGTACTTTGTATGTGAAATGAGTAGACATACGTGACAGCCGATTATGGAATATTCACAATGCTGATCATTTGTTTTAAAATTCGAAAAAAAACTTTATTCAGCAGATTTTAACTGAGCAACAAACTCGCCATCCTTTTCTCTGCATTGCACAAAAAGAGCGCTGTGCAGCAACAGCATGGAGGAGGAAAGAACATGTATGTCAACGCCTGAAATTATGGTCCGGTGATAGATCTATCATGGGGAGGGGAGGGTGGCTGTGCTGCAATTAGGCGATAACCCCCGCCGCAGTCGTTATACACTTGAGTTTGGTACAATTCGCTCATACGCACTCGTCATGATATTACATATATCAACTTTGTGTCTCTGTCGTCTTATTCGGGTATTCTTGTCACTTTAGGTCCATACACAGATAACAGACATCGGAGAAAGCGGATATGGTTGGAAAAATACGCCCGAGACCAAGCATTGCTTACAAGTCTGGGTTAAGTTGACAACCCAAGAACACAGCAGACCAAGAAAAGTGACGGTTCAAGTATGGCGAAGTGCTGGAAGTACGAGGATGAAAATGTCTATACATGTGAATATAAATATCAAAAATATATATAATATATATATATATATATATATATATATATATATATATATATATATATATATATATAAAATTGAAAATCTCGTAGGAACTTGGAGTTGTCACTTTATCTCTCACGTCTTCGATATTTTGTTCCAAAGTGTGTCCTTAATAAACTCTATACAATGCATTTATTTTACCAAACTTAAAGGGACAAAGTCGCCCATTTTTCATGGATTTTGTTTGATACGAGATATTATTTATATAATGTTTGAAATGTTTAAAGATACTGAATGAATGGGTGACCATGCTTATATTCGATACCGCTTTCAGATAATTGAAACCATCGCGAAAATGAATTAATGGTCTTGGCCATTAATTCACGGTTTCATATCTCGTGTCTAAATCTGGCCGAGACGATCTGCGCTGTAGATCAGATAGTCAATAAAACGCGGCAAACACGGCGACCCCAGATAAGCCGGTGACACCGAGACCCCGCTCACGGTGTAGATACGTTCTTTAAATTCCACAAGTTTGCTTCAGAAGAAGGTGCGTTGTCAGCAAGAGCGACGAACGCCTCTATCGTAAATAGTTTTCGTTTTATGCTCGTTGCGTCAAGAAAGATATTTTCATAGTGCACACATGTTCAAGAGGAACTGTGAATACAAGCAATAGAAACGTTAGCATGTCCCATATATGGCAAAGGTTCTTGTACATTTTGCTGTGAACATGAAGAGTCTTACTTTGCCACTTGACGAGAAGGAAGGGTGCGGCGTTAGTGTCAAAATTTGACTACCTCTTGCTGACTTACTGGGTCTTGTTGTCCGCGGTTCGTCTCAGCTTTTATGTTGCCGATACAATGCATCATAGAACATTACGCAGGTGCAGCCAACGGAGCTATTCATCGAAAAAGCTGTTCCAGGGGCAATTTTTGAGGGTAGGGGAAATTTTAAATTTGTTCGGGCAGGCGACATGTTTTTAAGTGGCAGGGGAGCAAATTTTAGTGTTTGTTTTGTAGGGCAGGGCAGATATTGGTTGACTGTCCGTGGAACAGGGCTCGGCGAAAAACGAGGAGTGGGAAAGCTACTTTTAAAATGAAGTTGGGCCATGGCGTTTCCGGGGATTTGGACACAGGGCAAGTACTTTTCGTGCCTTCAGGGGAAAAGGAATGACAAAATTTTGAGGGGAATTTTTTTCGAGGGCAGGGGAAATCGGCAAGGTTTTTTTTCGCCAGAGGGCAGGGGAGCTTCCAAAATTTATAGTAGGGAGGGGAAACAGGCAAAAATAAGTGTGGAGTGGGTAAAAATGAAGTTTGAGTGCGGGAGGGTAGGTCGATTTGTTTTAGTGGGAGGGCAAATCATGAACAGCTAATTAATTACCTTCTTGACTTAAAATTAGTCAGTTCACTTTGCTTATCGTGCACAATATATCTTATCACAGTGAGGACCCCTTTAAAAGTGAATTGTTCGTTGGCTGCACCTGATTACGACCCATTTCGCTATTTGTACACTGGTAGATCTAGAAGGGAGTTTATTATTCACCTAGGGTTCTGTTTCGCTTTTAGGATTCCATAACAGTTATCGATAGTCTCTCTGTATTCATTAAGTATTATTGTCATGAAAATAACTCAACCCTTTAGCCCTACTCTCACATAACATCATATTAGAATGCTTATTCAGTCCCTCATACCCCTCGGCCGCCCCTAAATATTCACAGTACAGCCCGCTCGGCACTTGCGTGCATGACACTTGACAACAAGGCACCGCCGCTGTTAGAATTTTTTTGTGTGTTCGGAGTTCTTAAGCTCTGAGACTGTTAAAGTTTGTTTTTACCAGCCACCATTCTAGGTTATCCTTATTTAGAGTCACGTCATACGAGTAGGCCTGAGTCGTCTTTGACCTTGATTTTCTCAGACCAGGAGCGGATATGGCAAGCTCTGACGTAAGACCAAGTACTTCTGACGGCAGGAGAAGTGTATCTGTTGAACGCCTAAGTGGTAATGGCTGCAGACGAGGCAGTACCACGGCAAAGAAGAGAAAAAGGTAAGCTCCAAGGACCAGCAAGCCGACGCCCAGTAGAGAAAGCTAGCGAGGCTATGCACTCTATACCGCGAAATATGGCCTAAATTTCTTACTACAGACAACAATTTCCACAGAACAGTGTGTCTGTTAAAAGCCCTCTTACAGCGCTGTAGGGCTGCAAAAAAAATATGATAACTGAGAAACACACACACACACACACACACATATATATATATATATATATATATATATATATATATATATATATATATATATATATATATATATATATATATATATAATATATTTGAGGCGATATATATATAATATATTTGAGGCGACACTAGTGCCCTGTGATGTTCAATGTAAATCGAACAGGTATTCCCTACAAATTCAATTATTTCATTGTCCAGCTACCGATAAGTGAAGTCAATATCTTGGCGTATTATTATGGTAGGGTCAAGTTGATTGTAGAATATATTCTCCTGACCTTAGAACTATGTAGGTGCTGTGCATTATTCAACCCGTCATTGCTAAATGTAATAAAATTGTCAAATCACCGGATTTTTTGCTTAAGACTATTCCATAGCCGTTGGGCGCAAAAGAGAAAGATCTGCAACCATAAAGCGACGTATTGTCCATTGGCTGGTGCAGACTGAGTGCACCTACAGAAGGGGATCGAAGGGTATGACCAGGAGTGCGAATGGATAAGAGCTCTTTAAACAACATGGTGCAGTATTGTTTCAACCTTGACATTTTCAGAAGGGGGTCGAAGGGTATGACCAGGAGTGCGAATGAATAAGACCTCTTTAAACAACATTATTGTTTCAACCTTGAAATCTATACATTTAATCTTAAACTCTATTCGCTTGCGAACAGGAAGCAATGCAAGTTACTCAGGACTGGCTGAATATGATCTGATTTCTTGCTTTTGATATCAGACGTGCAACAGAGTTTTGAATCAACTGTAGTTTCTTTAAATGACCAATGAATAAGACGAAAACAAGTTGTTACAGTTATCCATTATTGATGTTACGAAAGCATAAACTAATTTTTCAGTTGTCCTTTGCTCAAGAAGTTTGCATATGTTACGATTTCTGCGAAGAGCAAATGAAGCTGATTTAGAAAAACCTGCGACATGAGCAGACATAGCTGCTAACGCATCTAGGGCGACACCAGGGTTACAAACAACAAAACTTACGTGGTGAATGAACGCTGACACTGCCAACTTGTATAACACAGGGACGTGAACGGCCCCCATCACTAAACTTTGAGGAAAAACGTATCACTTCAGTTTTGCTGCTATTAAGGGCTAACATCTTGTTGCACATCCCATGACGAATCTCCTTAATAAAACTATCAATTTGTACAATTGGTGAAGAGTCACGGGACACGAGAACAAGAGACTTAAAGCTGGGAATCATCAGCGTAAAACATAGCGTCCAAACCATGAGTTGTTATGGTGTCCCCAAAGGGTGCAATATACAGACTGAAAAGCACAGGGCTAAGGACTGAACTCTATGGAATACGACAAGCAAGCAACTGAGCATCCAACATGATCGACCCAACCCATGCTGTCATTATTCTGCCGCTAAAATATAACTATACGAGGTAATCCAATTGAGTACTGTACCATTCAAACCCACCCGCTGTACTTTCAAACCCACGTAGTCTGTGTATAAAGATTTCATGGTCGATCATGGTGTTTAGGGCTGCAGGAAGATCAAGAAGAATTAAAATGACATAACAACTCTCATCAAGGCGACCAAACACATCGTTGTGCACTCGAGCTAGTGCAGTTTCCGTACTGTAACCTCGGTAGGCGAACTGACATTAGCATAGAGGCTGTTATTCCATAAATTTTCCGTTTTTCATTCAATGTCGAAAAAAGATGCTTGGTTGGGCACACCATGGAGGTAAAATTGCCTCAATGGGCAAACAAAGTTTAAGTTTGAAGATAGCTGCACTCTGGAAATAAATTCAATCGACCAATGACAGGCATGTTACTTTAGCCGATACATAACTATATTTTTGTGAGCAGCGCAGCCAGCGGTAGAAATGGGGTAAGGGACCTAACAAGGTGTACGCAAGGTGTCATCGTTTCTTCGAGACAAATATATATTCTGGCTTTTCTGTAAATTTATAAGGGCGTCATTTCCATTTGACGTGATCAGTACATAAATAAGCTTTTTCCGATATTACCACTGTACAACCAACTCAAATAATTCTCCATGGTATAAAAAAAAATGACAGACTCTATAACTTGACACCTAAAATGCAAAAAAAAACCCTTATTTTGGTGGTGATACTTCGTACCCTACTGACTCCAGAAAGCTTTAGCCTTTAAAGTGTAAAGTTTTAAAAAAAAGAAAATGTGACATCACATGCCTTTAGGATCACGCAATATTCGAGAGGGGTACATGTAATTTACCCACCTTAATTATCTCGCTGGAAAGTATCAAAGTTTAAGGCCTATAAAAAGACTGCCTTAGGGTAACAAATTGCATTACAAATATGCTTATTTTTGTCATTCAGATAATAACTCTATCATGAATATTGTACAACATGTCACGGGTCTTATACTTTTGAGCCACTAGGCAAAGGTGTTTAATTAATAAACACACACACAAAAATAAAGTGTAAGTGTATACACACAACGGTGATTATGAATGCCAACCAATTGTCAAATATACTTGTTTTACTCAAAGGAGTATGGTAAACAAGGCATTGATCGTATGTGACCGATGGGGCCCACCAATTCATGGAGGAGTCTCCGATGGTCTTCATCTGGTAATCAGGTTACTACAGGACATGGGAATATCTGTCCATTGTACAGCTCTACAAGCAACAGAAGAAGAGGAACGTGAAGCCGAGGAACTTGGTGTTACGCTTCATCTTCCGACAAAAACAGGCGTATTTAAATTTCGAGAGCCGCATCGTGATTGGTTATTGTACCATAACGTACACTATCCAAAGCTAGAAGAATTAGCAAATGTCAAATTCGTGTTTGGCTTCAGTGCGTTCACCTCAGAAGCTGCCTTTCAAATCACGTGCAAGGTGTTTCCAAAGGCGTCTTGTTATCTGATCAACCTCTTTGATAAAGATGACATAACGCCTTTGATTGTCGGCTGTAGTAAGGAGGAAGTGGAATTTCGAAAGCGAATCATGTCAGATGAATTTAAGAATGCAAAGTGTTCATTTTCAGTAGGAGAAAGAGTTTACGCAAGGTATAGGCGACTTTATCGTGATTCAAATCAAGAGCTGCTTTCTCCAACGGTGTTTGAGGAGTATTTATCCTCCTCAAGATCAGAAAAGCTACCAATTCTTGAACACGAAGCATTCCAAATTTTATCCATCGTCCAAGAATACGAATTTGAAGATCCAAAGAAACTCGATGTCATCATTAGTGCCATTAACACAGTCGCTGAAAATCTTGACCAGTTTGACGAAACACCACCGGCGTGGAAAATTATAGGAATACCACCAAGTAAAGAGGAAGAAATCGTGGAAAAGTTGCAGAGAAGCCCTGCATTGAAGATCACGCCTACGTACGTGACAACTACTGAAGAATTTAATCGCGAACTGTTCTCTTCTCATCTTGTGCTAATTCCGCCTTCTTCAACAAGTTATGCAAATCTCACTCTTGCAGCTATGTGCGCAGCGATACCCATTGTCTATCCTCGAAGATCCCACAGTCAGGAGATAGTAAATACACACTTTGGTATCATCGAAGCACAAGAATGTGCCATAGACATGGACAGAGATCCGGCAGAGATTGCCAAACGAATAACGTCCGTCAAAAGGAAAAAACAAAACGGCATTGCAACGTGCGACAAAGATAAGACAGCATATCATAGAACAGGTTGCAGGAGATCTAAAAGTTGCTAATGAAGCTTTCATTACAACTTTAACCACCGACATGCAAGACGCCTCCACTGAAAAGAATGAAACCATGAGGGAAGAAAAGATTACTGTTGAGCAAAAAGGTACGCATATAGGACACAGCCTTTTGAGTGCATGAGTAAATAAATAAGCTTGTGTGATATGAGCGTGCATATATTTGTCTACATTTTTAAATTAGGTAAAATATAACAGGCAAAGGAGAGGGACGGAGAAAATACATGTAGAAAGAAAGACTTATCGAATGATTCCACATTCAAAGATATTTGGAAATGCAGGAAAATGTGACGTTAAAAGAGAATATTACAGACAATGAGAGTATAGTATGACAGTCACCATCACGTCGATGTGAATATATTCTCGTCCGAGCAGATCTTGAGTCGTCAACGGTAGAACACGTAACAGAAACAGCAGGCAATACAGAAAATATTCCTAGTACGTCTGGCAATCAAGAAAAGAAATGTGAGATTATGAGGGCGACATGCACCCTGCAATCTTCAGACAGAAGTGAAAGGATTCTTAGCTTTACACTTTCTTATGTTTGTGCGTACCTTTCTATATGCAGGTAGAAAACATTTGTTTTAGTGGTGACACTTAAAAACCAACTCAGAGCGCTTGTTTAACAGCATAGATTTGCAAGCATTGAAAATGTGTAACTTTTTCTGATATCAAAACATTACATTACTTGATAAGTTAGAAACCTGATATTATTTATTTTAACTTACTTGAAGCGATTTACAAGTTCGCTGTCAGTCTGAGTTTGCACGATGCATTAAAGTTCAAACACATATTATTACTTACTTATATATATATATATATATATATATATAAATATATATATATATATATATATATATATATATAATATATATATTAACATGCATATATATAATAGATATGCATATTTTTACGGGCTGTTGTGCCTGTTATTTCATTTTAAAGTAAGTTAAACTAAGTTTCACGTCTCTCCCAAGTGCAAGGCGAAGAGAGTCAAGTTGATGACCAGAAGTCAAGCACGACTGACGGAAGAACCAAAGAAGAAATGAAAGAGGATAAACTATATACAGGTACACCCCAAATTATAATGATGTCTACAAAATAGTCATTTTGAACGACATTACTACTTTAACTTTTCTGTTTTAAAATTTTTTCTGCTGTTTTTCAAGCATCATAATAAATTGGTTCAGTGTGAAGATTTTAAGATGCATATCTTTCTTAAAGAGAAAATGTTTTAATTTTACAAAACAACACAGTCATAACGTTTTGCAGTTAGCATTACTTGCTAACCCCGTTACTTTTGTACCTTCACGATAATGACATTGTTCAAATCTCATAGGATAATATCTGAGCCTAGTATTTTCATGAGCGAATGACGACTATTCTTTTGTTAGCATAAGTACCGGATAGTAGTATATGTAATTCATTTTATTGTACAGGAAAAGAAAGAAGGCACACAGGCGATGGAAAAAATAATGGCGTATCATCCGGTAATATAAAAGCAAGTATTGGACGAAAACGACGGCAAGGTGAGAGACAAAGAGAGAGAGAGAGAGAGAGAGAGAGAGAGAGAGAGAGAGAGAGAGAGAGAGAGAGAGAGAGAGTATTTGTGTTTCAGTCTGCCATACATAGACTTCAAACCAAAACTAAAAGATGCACTATTTTCACAGGTGAGTTTTGGACTTCTTCAGATGGTGCAAACAATGAGGGATACAATTCGTCTACACTTAAAAATAAAAAACAATCAAGCAGTGATCATTACGTAAAGAAAGGAAGGAAAGACACAGAATATAATACCGGTAAATATGCTATGCTAAATGCTTTTCCGTAAATCGTGGAACGCCTGCAGAAAATCGGATTATTTCAACTTTAAAGTTTGTATACATAATATGTAAATGCGCGCATTATTCACACTTCTTTCATTCTATTTTTTCATTCAAATTTGTTGAAAGTCTCGAGGTGTAAAGTTTTTTGCTGAAAATCAGCTTTCAATACATTTCTTCTTTAGTCGCTGTTAACAATCCGTGACAAATTGCGTCCACCCCTTCTGATGTCGTGATTCTTAATATATCGTATTCTAAGACGCTTGTTTTGACATTTTCCATTTGAAATGTCGATGACCTAAGTCTAAGACGACTTAGATCATCGGCATTTCAAATCGAAAATGTCAAAACAAGTGTTTTAGAATACGCTATATCAACAATCACGACATCAGAAGGGGTGGACGCAATTTGTCACTGATTGTTAACCACTGATGATCTGTTTTCCGACGTAATATTGTTCTTAGAGGGCAAACGCCTATAACTTGACATGGTCAATATAATATTAGCATGTTCTGTACATAAACGGAGTGAGTGACTTTGTAGGATGGAATCTACTTCACAGCGATCGTGATGAATATACGAGGCTGAAGTGTAATCCAATGGTATCTTTGTGGTAGATTAATATTTCATTACTGAGAAAAACATCCTCGGACAAGTACATATTTGCGCTACAAAGGCGGAGTTTTGCCAGTGCAAACATGTGCCAATCATCTGGTACCATCGAAGAATAACGATATACATGCAAAATAATATATTGTGTAGAGTAACATAATCATTCAGATTACATTAAATGCAGTGAAATAAAGTCATACCTATATTTACGTTCATGAATAGAAATTTGTTGATAGTTCTTTTTTCCAATATCAATTATAATCGCAGTCTACTCTCTGATTTGGTGAATGCTCTGATCACATCGGTTGTTTCTTAAAATGCATAAGTTAACTGCAGAGACAATTTCAAATTCACAAATTGGTCGCAACAAGGAACCTTTCTAGTCAGATCCTGTTCAGATCTTGCAAAGTTTAGTAACACAAGCGAATTATCTCCTAGAAAGTCAAACGCTGTGATTTACAGCAATTCTGACTGACATATTTCAATGGTTGAGTCAATGTTTCTGTCAAAAACATGGAATACTTTCAACAGGCAAACAAGATGTCAAGAAAAGACGGTCAAGAGATTCTCCTTTTTACCACCTTTGGTTAAAGAAAAACAAGAGAAGGCGCCTACCATGTAAGTAAATAACATTATGCTAGTGTCATTTGAAATATAACTAAACAACAACAAACAAGTCCTATTGAGACAAATGGAATACACTGAACACAACTTAATGAATATGTCGACTTTCAGATAATCATATATGTGAATTCAAAGTGCCAAATTTAATGAAGAAATTTCATCCAATAAAAACAAGGTAGGAAGGATCTCTTGACTGTATCAAATCTATTAGTGAGAAAAACAAATGATTGGTAGTTCGACATTGTTTTATCATTACTTTCAGTGTAGAAGCCCTTTAAACTGAATGGCTGAATTGCCCACGTTGTTTTAATTCGATATATTTCATTTTGATACAGGCAGTAGCTGTAAGTACCTATTAAATAAATGAGTGCGTGAAAGATAAGTTCGAGATATCTTTGTTTGCCGTTTCAGGCCAGATAGAAATAAAAGTTAGACCAGACGGTGTTATTCCGCAGGAAGGGAAAACTGTGAGGGAAGTTACTACTGCCTTCTACTCCAACAAACAAACAAAAGAAAACGCTGTACTGGTTGGGAAACAACTAGACCAACGCCATAAACATATGGCGTTACATGATACACGTAAGGAAGCATTTCCTATATCATGGATTGCCAGTCATTGGAAGCCCTGGAGTCTTTGATGGGTGACTATTCAAGTAGAAGTCTTCACAGGATGGTGAAGAGTACATTCCTCTCTGAGAGTCTGCTGGATGAAATCGGAGCTCTCTACCTGTCCTTAGGAACTTCGATAGACTATGAAGAGTATCTGCTCTGTCAGGAGGAATTGGCAGATATTGAAGGTATGTTCAACTGTATGGATTCGTATTGCTTGGTTGTCAAACGAGTAAAACATCCCTGTTGTGCTTGAAGGCTGTACTCGAGAGACGGGTCACTTTCTTTCTCCACCTTTGTGCATGAGGCATTTTGCAATGTTGTCTGAGAATTAGATATGTGGATGAGCGTTCATGTTAAAATGTTCTTGTTCGTATTTTATAGATTATGTATTGCATTATGTGCAGATGCGTCGATAGAAATAATATAATTTTTTATATATTTTATAATAAATATTGTTATAGAATATTTTTTTCATATTATAGAAAAATTCAAAGGAAATATTCTGAAATAATCGATCTACCTCTTAAATATTGACCGAGATGATGTGCCTCAATTTCTTTTGGCATTGAAAATGCACTATAGACCAAACTCAATACGATTTATGGCAACGAGTTAAGATTATTAATGGTGATCAATTAAAATTATCTATAACAAATTTGTCGTCGATTCTTATTGTTCATTGTAGGATCTTACCCCTGTTCTACTGCAAAGACTCATCTCTGATATTACAAAAAGACCAGTAATTGGGTAATGTCAAAATATATGACTATGACATTACAATCCTCCTGTTGAACTTGGCATTTTAAGGGGTTCATCATTAACAACATGGTTTTAATGTTGTCATTAAATTGGCGATAATTTACCATTATCATTTATTTCTGTATTCAGGTGAACACATACACCAACTGTCTATTGAAGCCATCAAAGAGATAAATGAGAAAATCAAATCCGATATTCTGAGAAAAAAGGCGCTGTGTCACATAGAGCGGGCCAGGACAAGAGAAAAAGTTAGAGACAGAGATATTCTAAGAGAATGTCAGAGAAACAAGAGAAAGGTAGAACATCTGAAATTCATGAAGTTGCAATGACTGGATTCAAATAAAGACAGAATTACAACTTAATACCAATCACGGATTGGTTTTTGATCAGGTAGAGTTCGTCAAAGATACTAGGGCCATAATCGATGAAGAAGAAATTGCCTTAGCAACAAAACAATAATTAATGACGGCTTTCCAGAAGTTCCCGCCTCTATGTCCAAGAAAGTCTGGCAAGCCTCACCAAACGCTGGTGATAGAGGGCGATGTACTCGTTGGTTATGTAACGAACATCGTTCATGACTATGCCATTCCTACCAAAGGGACAAACAACATAATAGAGCGATTCAGAAAGTTGATAAGGGAAAGGTCAAGGAAAACGACTGCTAAAGAGAGTTTGACTTCAAATTATAAGAATCTAAAGGAGCGTATCCAGGCAATCGTTGATGACGGTGACATTCCTGAAGAACAGAAGGAAGTCTATCATCAGTTGAGGCAGGTCCAGAGAGGTATGGAGATACATGATACAGTTTATATATTTGAGCAGTTAGAACATGTGTACCTCGCTTTATTCCTTCAATGTGGAAAAACTAAAAACATACTATCGAGATGTATCAAAGATAATTTGGCACAAAAATTACCGTTAATGGGGTCATGACGCCTCTTGCTGTTACTATCCCATTGGTTTTCAGTTTATCATAAATACATTGATATTTCCTTGGTATCTGGTGAGTTGAGTCGAACAGTTTATTTAATCTTAACCACAAAGCAAATCGGTTTGTTCTATACAATATGTAAATGCTGATAATCTTTGTATAATTTTAATATACTTCAATGTGCTTAATGCACATAAAACCCAACAAATGTTAATTAGGCGATTTCTAAACATTTATAGTGATACAATTGCTTCGTGTACACTCAGTGCGCTATCATACTTATCTGTTTTATCCACATTCTGACATAGGTCTTTGACACAAAGCAGAGGTTTTGAATTAAATTTAGATAGATAAATTCAGATGAACCGACCAGGCATTTTCAAATTGTTACATCAGAAAAACCGGAGATGTCAAGCATTCTTTTTTAAAATGTTTCTGAAAGAAATAAAACTTATCACTAAGTCAAGGGACACAGTACACACTGTAAAAGCTTACAGGCGAATAATCTCAGCTGGGATGGCATAAAGCACTCGAGATAAGTCAGACAGACTGATGACTGAGAGGTCCTTTGGCTTGTAGGCTTGAGGTTGATCCCTTCAAATCTCACAGAATAAATTCTTCGTGAGAGTCAAAGTATTGAAAAGTCTTGAAATAGTCACTGCTGAAGCGATCTTAAACTCTAACTGAAAAACAGTGATGCCCCTATATGTATTGAATAATTAGATCGAGAGAATATAAGAACAATATAGAATGTCTATTGATATGTTAATTAAATTTCTAAAAACATCTTAAGTTAAAGTCAATATGACTAATTTAATTGAAGGGTTCAGGGGGAATGACTTTAAGAATCTTCTTGACTAATTAAACTAAGATCTTGGGTTGTGGAAAATGACCTACATAACATTCCTCTTCAAAAAAGAAATTTGTTCAAAGAGAAGTGTCTCTTAGAACACAAGTAATATTAAAAGTGTAAACAGCAAAAGACTCTAAATACGAAGGAGGCAGCACGCTGCAATCAAATTTTCTCTGCCCTTGAAATGTCTAATGTCAAGGTTTACTCCTGTAACAGTAAAGTCGATCATAACAATCTGTTATGTTTGCCTTTAATTTCTGCAGAAAATCAACAGTGATGTGATCAACATAAACCACTATATTTTGATTGAAGAAGTAACATTAACCCAAAAATGATGTAAAGCTAATATCAAAGACAAACACTTTTCTGATTGTAGAGTACTTGTTCTGCTATATTTTTAAACTTGAGTTGAAAAAGGAAGACAGGATGATCTTTCCTATGGATATCCTGTTGCAATAAAACAGCACCAGCAGCCACATCTCTAACATCTACAGCTAATTTGAAAGCCAAATTGAAATCTGGTGCAAACAAGACTTAAGCACTTTTAAGTACGGCTTTAAGTCTATCAAATGCCTGTTGTCATTGTTCTGATCAAACAAACTTTAATTTTATTAAGTAAGCTATTCTAAAGGTCAGTAATGGTGGAGAAACTTTGACAGAATTTCCTGTTGTAGCCCGTCATACAGAGAAAGCGTAGCAGTTGTCTCTTGCAATTTTATATTGGAAAACTAGTATCGGCACTGATTTTGGCATTGACAGGTTTTACCTCACCCTGTCCTACAATTTGTCCAAGGTAGGTCACGCTTGCCCAACAAAACTCATATTGGGCGACGTTGAGTCTACATAGCTTTGCTCAGTGCTCTAAAACAATTTCCGCGTGACTTTGATGTGTTCCTCCCTGGTGTCGTTGTTAAGGACAGCGTCATCGATGTAATCTTTACATCCTTTTAATCCGGATGTGAGGTTGTTTATCATTCGTTGAAATGTTTTGGGCAAGTTCTTCATTCCAAATGGTATTACCTTTTACTGGAACAATCTGTCTATTGTAACAAAGGCCAATATTTCACGACCACGATCAGTCAGAGGGACTTGCACAAATCCCTTTAGTAGATCAAATTTTGTCACATACTTGCATTTTCCGACTCGATCGATAAAGTCATCAATCCTCGGACAGGGAAAGTGTTTGTCTTTGTGAGACTTCATTTTACTGTAGTCAGTACACATACATGAGGTAGCTTTGCACTAGTTTTTGGCACAAGTATGTATAGCAAACTCCAGTTACTGTTACTAGGTCAAATAAAGTCGTTGATCAGTAAGTACTTTGTAGAGTTCAAAGGCAGACTCAGACACATATTCTTTTAAAGCTCTTTCTCAAATTTGCCAAAACTAATTAAATGTTTCAAAATATTGTACCGAATTTCCTTCCTGCGCTTAAGACTTGAAGTTCTACCTTGAGGAAATTGGCCAATTTAATCAGGTTATCCTTTCTGAGAGAAGCAAATGTGTTCTGATCATGGTCCTCCATAAATTCGTATGGCTTTAATTCTGCCACAATGAAAACTTGCTGACTTCAAAATGTACAGTAAATTGGCAAAGGCTGGCTAAATAGTGTCGAGTGCTCTCTCCTGGACGAGCCCCTTATTTCCTTTACGTCAAGAAATCTCTCTAGTCCGTGATTTTTTGAGTACAATTTACAAAAAATTTACATCAAAGTTGTGTAATAAATACAAAGTGTTACGTTTACAGGCTACTTGTCTAAGCTGGGACGACACAACGCTCCAGAGTTGAGTCAGACAGTCTTATGATTGAGAAGTCCATTGGCTTGCAGGCTTGAGGTTTCTCCGCGCAAAGCTCACAGAATAAATCCAACATGAGAGTAAAGGTCTTTCAGTAAACTCTGTGACGTGATCCCGAACAGTCCGTCTAAACATCTGTACCGCCCCTTATTTATACTTAAATGACTATATAAGATATAAGAACAACGTGTAACTTTTATTGCTTTTCTAAAAATATCTTTACATTTAGTAAACACGACTAATTTAATTCAAGGACATGGAGGCGAATGACCGTAAATAGTCTTAAGAATATTCGGGACTGATTAAACTCATGACATAGGTGGGAGAAATGACCTATAGAACACTATATTTTAAGAATCGTTACTTTCATGTCAAAAAAACCACGTTTTAATGAACTGTTGACCATTCAGCTAATTTGGGATTTTTTGTGTTACAGGTAAACCACTGTACACACTGCTATGGTTTTATTGTCAAGCGATGGCAAGGGATTATCAGTCTTTTCGCCAAAGGGCTTGACAATAAATCAGAATGGACATGTAGTTGTCTGTGACCATGGACCTGATGACCAGCCTGGCAGTGTCAAGACAGTAACAGCAGACACTGCACAGATTCTAACATCTGTCACAGTTCATGGCTTACCAAAGATATTTACACCACAAAACATAAATATGGCAGACAATGGTGGACTATTACACAGCTGATGTAGACAACAAATGCATTGTAGTGAGTGATGCAAAGAGTAGAGTGAAAAAAGAAATAGCAATGGGTAAACTGGAACATCCTACTGGTGTATTTGTTGATAAAGACAGAAATGTTTTCATAGCAGACTACAATGCACAATGTATAATCAAATGTAATGGAGATGGGGATATTATTTCAAGTCGAGACCTCAGTCAGCCCTTCTCTCTGACCATGAGTAGCAAAAGTCAACTCATCGTGTCATGTCAGGGCGATGAAAATTGTATCTATGTTTTGGAAAGTAATCTTGAAATATTGAATAATTTTGGAAGTGATCACTTAGATTACCCAGGGGGAGTTACAATTGACAATGCAGACAATATTTATGTGGCAGATAATTGGAAGATAGTGAAATTTGATAGACAGGGTGAATACCGGGAAACTGTTACTGTAGATGGAATCCCTTACTACATTGCAGTGTTTACAGACGTAGAATAGTTTATTCAGATGACAGCGGCACTGTCAAGGTCATTTACAAGAAAGAAATCTGAGAAGATAGTAAATGCAAATACTGCAGCAAAAAACTGTACAACCTACAAACACATCAAAACCAAAATGACACAATTGTCCCCATTATTCATCGAAACTCGATATTTTTCAAAAAAATTCGGGTTAGAATTTCGAGATATGATGCCAGGAAATGATTCCAAGTGAAATTGAAGCCCTTGGATGAAGTTGGGGCATTTTTAAGAGTGAGTTATTTTGTAAAATGTGAAGAAAATGTAATCCAGTTTGTTTGGCTGTAATTATTAGACATTAACAATGTAAATTATTTAATTTTTCCGAGAAAATATTCCAATTTTCTTGACAAAGTTCGGGTTATAATATCTTATCTTGATGTACGAAATGCAGAAATGTTAGAAGTAAAGTCATTGGTTGACATTTTGTTTTGAAGAGTTTCAATAATTTTTCTGAAAAATATTTAACATTATGGGTCATATTTTGAGTAGAATTTCTTTTCTTGATGTAAGAAAATTAAAAATCATCTAAATGAAAAATCATCTAAATGAAACTATAGCTTAAAATTTGTATAGCTTTCTAAGTCAACATTTTGTAAATTATTATTCAGTTTGTGTTGACGCAATTGTAATTGACACAGAAATTACAAACAATTTCACTTTTCTGAAAAATCAGGATTGGTTGAAATTTTCATATTTTTAGAGTATATAATCAATAATTCTGTACAGCATTGCAATAGCTGTTTTATTCACTGTAAAATATTCATCAAAGCATTGCTGTGAAATCTTCTCATATTTTTATTTCGATTTCAGAAAGAAACTCATCAGATCTTTTTCTTCACAATGTACACCTCCTGTGATATTCATCTTGGTCAGGATAATTATTTCCAATTTCTTATAACATCGTCACATTTATAAAATTTCAGGCCTACATCTACAGATGACTTCTGCTGGCAATCCGTCAGATGTTGTTTTTACTGAAGGCTAACGCTTCGATCATTTAGTAGCTTTCACCATAGACAAAGTAGTCATGAGAAATCTCGCCGTTCTAATTTGCATATTTGTGAAACCATTGATGTTATGTTACTGATTAAGAATTGGTAATGGATTTCAGGACGTGTGTAATTATTTCAAGTTTTGAAAATTTTCTCTTTTTTATGAGATGCACAACAGAGTTACTGACATTACTGTAAAAATCTTACGCTTGTAAAATGGCCCATGATAGGTGGCGCTCTTGCAATTTCTTCTTTCAGGCTGGTCAGGTTGGTTTTATATTCGCTTTAGGGCAAAGGGCACTTAAACTTATTAATGTTTGTAATGGACTGTATTTCTAAGTTCCACAGTTTTAACGCGGTTTAAAAGATACGTTGACAAGAGTGTATATCAAGGCACTTTATTGGATTGTGGATTTTGTTTGGTTTTATTTCAAATTACTTTTTCCTTCTACGCTTACCAAGTATTGTGTAGCACAGCTAGCTATGTTCATTGTTTTTAACACAGTATATGCATTCAATATTAAAATTCACTAATGCATTCAAAACTAACAAACACGATTGGAACTATTTTGGGGATAATTGGATGGTAAAGTAATGTTGATTTAATCTACAAATGTGATCTCATCTGCTTTTCTTTTTACATTACACACTTGGTTTTATAAGTAATTTATATCTTTGCAACATTAAACTATCTGGCACCTAAAACGTTTGAGAAATTTAAATTTTATGAAAATCCAATTATCACAAATTCGTTCCAATCGTGTTACCATTAGTTATTTCGTGTGTACCCAATACTTTACAGCTGAACATTGTTTATACTTGAATTATGGTGTATGAAATATTAAATATTTTTGTAGTTTTTTATGTAGTATTTAATTTGTCGGACGTTAATCGTATATATGTGATGCCATTTTTCACAGTATTTCTCGTCACTCCATTATAGATATAGATATTTCCAGACGATGATGTTTTGTATGATTAGTTTAATCAACTAAACAAAGTATTCAGAGTTGTCCCAATATAATGATTCTTTCAAACAAATATGTTCTATTTCAGAATATTGTAATTTTTGACTTGCATGTATTTTCTTTGCTGCTCTAAATGATTTGGTGAACTGCTATCTATCGTGTTAAGACATTTCTAAATCTCGCATACTATTTTTCACATGTATTGTACTTTTAATCATGGTAATACGTAATACAAGTCAAACGCACTTTTCTATTCGTAGTATATTAGGTGACTTCAGAATGCGGTTAGGTACTTTAATTTGAAAATTTAACCAACAGTCAGCTGTTTTACAATAGTCAGATATTTCAGAGCTATATCTCCTTGATGAAGGTGTACTATTTTATCTTTCTGGAATTGAACTCCTTATTATGCTTCTTTAAGAACTGTACGTCATATATTAGATATTCAGAGCAGCGATCGATACTAACAGAGACATTTTACTTTCTGTCAGTATTGATTGTCATCTGATTATTTTTCCTGTTTAGAGGTTCATGTTCATTTGTTAGCGTTGTTTTACCAAAATTGTACATTTTAGGGTTTTGAGAATGCTATTTTATATACACTCGCAAGATTTTTATTTTAAAGTCTGCTACTAGCGCATGTAGATTAGTTTATTGTATTCCAATGAAGTAACAAAAGATTGAAGCAAAATCAATTGTGGCAATGTTCTTGTGGTTTTGTGTTTATTGTGATAAGTGTTGTATAGGTGACCGTAATTTTATACCACAACACTGACAGAAGAAAGGTCTAGATTACTTCGCCCTTTAAAGCCAGATTGTATGTCTTCCCAATAGAAAAATGTATGTATGTATGTATGTATGTATGTATGTATGTATGTATGTATGTATGTATGTATGTATGTATGTATGTATGTATGTATGTATGTATGTATACATCTTTAAGCTTATATGAAAGTTGACCATGGTGCAAACACACGTGCGTTTTCAAGGTCTAGTTCTTGCATTAGCACGTTATCATTGTCTTTGTTTTCAGACCAAGAGCTTCACATCCGATATGTTTAGTCAACAATAAACTTGAGAGAGACTAAAGAACTTGAACCTCGTTGAAACAATGCCGCAAGGGGGACTGTTCACTTGTGTGTGAACAATTGTATGTCAATACACAGTCCCTTCACACAGTTGAGGGACTGTGGCCAAAAATAATAAAGCATAAATGTGTGTTTGTTTGATTGATTGTTTTTGTTTGTCCATTTGTTGGCTTGCTTGTCCATTATTTTTTTATTCTGCAAACATGTACATTATATTCATAAACCACAGTTAACGCGATTTACATATTATCTGAATGTCTTACTTGTGTCGATCTATTCATTAAGTGCAACATTGTCAGTCGTTACTCACAGCTCCGCGTTACAGTAAGCTTGTCTCTACATCCCAAATTCTTTAATCACGTTTTTGGCAGTCCGGTATTGTGTGTTAGTTTTTCAATCAAAATAAACAATCAAAGTTGATGTAAAATAGGACCACTGCAAACGAAAAGAGTCGCGATAGAAGATATTCAAAATGTCTAGTGGAAGAGTTGGATAGAGCTTTCTGATACAGGCTGACGAATCCTGTGTAAACAATAGTATATCAACACATGAATAAATATCAATTAAAAGAATCTGCCTATATATCCATGTTAAGAACTCGCAGTACTCATCATCGAATTCCTGGAACCCGCAAAGAACCAAGATAAAACAAACTTGACTTGTATTCCAGAACGTGAATAATAAGTAATGTATATCATTATTGCATTTGACGTTTGCAAATTGAAATATTGATTATCAATTGTATATATCAGCGGTCACATGCAAACCAACAGGTTTGGGAGAGTAGACGTTAAACCTTGTCACGTTTTACGGAATATCGTAACGCTATCAGCCAAGATTGACTTACCAAATGAAATGCGAGGTGATGAGCGAGGTGTCAAAGTCAAAATAGACCTGTCACAACGTCGTCCAGTGTCTTACGGTCTATGACGTCTAAGGTGAAATGCAAATTAGTGCAGACGTTATAATTGGTCAGAGATTAAACAGAGACAGTCGCGTTTAACTCAAGTCATCTACTCAATCAAAAAACTCTATTTCCCCCCATAGTGTTAACACAGGGATGGCGGCCATTTTGAATTTCAAATATCGAGAAATCTTAGGTAATTTGTCTCTCCAGTACCAAATTTTACACGGTGACCCCTACTTTTTATTCTTGATCTGTAAAAAGAATGGTTCGTTGAGGAAAAGTTGAGCAAAGTTTCAAATCTGTAACTGTCAAAGCGTTACTACCTTAAAGGAGTCAAACTAAATACGTGTGTCTTGAGAGTCTTCGTCTGGTGAGGGACACCTACCGTCGTAGATTTTCAGATTCTATAAGTGGTTTCAACATCGTTCGAGTAAATGAAATATTCATCGTCTTATATTTGTGAAATCGAAAGTTAATTTTTCCCGATTGAGTTAACGCAGAGATGGCGGCTATTCTGAATTTCAAATATTGGCCAACCTATGTATCATTTTGTATGATGTCGGTTATTTCATAGATTAAAAAGCGCGACCTGCTAGGTCGAGACGCAAAATAAATATCCCTCTGCTACGTGTGCGATACTATGACAGAACACCATGACCATGAGGTTCTGTTATTATTACATATGTTCTATCTTTTATTAGCATCATTCATTGAGAGAACCGAAGATTTGTCGCGCGTACTACTTATCTATCAGAGCTTCAGCTCGACCCTGCGGAGTTACGAAACATTGATACCACGCACTGCAATGAGGTATCGAATCAGCTTTCACTTTTCATTGGTCATCGGTGCCACACCCTCTATTTTGATTGGCTAAACCATTGTTTACTTTTTTTGTCAAGGATGACGTCTGAGAGCTCGAACTCTGCTTGCGATCGCTAACACATACGTACGTAGCAACTTGCCATAGATAGTCAAACGAAGAGAACTTTGAAATTGGAACGCTTTTGAGCTTGAAATTCTTCTAACTGATCGATACAAATAACAGTTCAACGATTTTTATGGAAATTTTAAGAGTAAGTTACGGCAAACGTGACTTGTCGAACGGTCAAATTTCAGTGTTCACCGTGGCACACAAGCGCTCACTGTTTAGCGTGTAAGTCACACAAGCACAGGGTAAATTTAAAACTGCACAGCAAAATGACTTTCTTAATATTCTTAAGATTGAAAACAGGGAGAAAACTAGTGGCAAAACGTCTCTGAAAATATTTACTGTTTAAGGTAGTATGCACCTCGAAAGTGAAAGACTTAAACTTTTGCTCTAACTTTCCTCAAGGAATCTTTTATCATTCTCTGTCAAAATCAAGAATAAAAATAGGGGGTCACCGTGCAAATTTTACTTCTAGAGAAACAAATTACCCAAGATTTTCCGATATTAGAAATTCAAAATGGCCGCCATCCCTGTGTTAACTCTATGGAGAAAAATAAAAATTTTCGAATTTCGAAAAAGTAAGCCGGTGAAAATTTTTCTTTCACCAAGAGCTTTAAAATGAACCCTCACATGTGGTATATCAGAAGAGAATTGTAAAAGTTGAGAGTCCGAACGTCTGTCCCCGAGGTGCGTTCTCCCTTAATTGGCTCCGCTGCGCCCACAGTTACGTGCGGTTCGATACATGATAACCGACGTGGCCACATGGCCACGGCGTCCACCGTGTATCGAACCACACGATACTGTGGCTACGCCGACATCGCCCATTGTGAATGCTTTTGCTTCGCTGACGACAAACTGCTCTTCCGGATAATGAAATCATCCTCACACTACGATAAGTACTTGCAGTTTTCTTTTTTCGTAGTTTTTTATCGGTAATATCATCCATTTTACGATAACTAGCAAGCAGAACAGTGAAATGAAATCTTGGAGACGACAATTTTTGTGTTTACAAAAAAATAGTTCTGGGTCAAAAATAGTAAATACAAATTAACATAAAGGAATGGCATAATGTTTTTGGTGTTGCACTGCGGTGCAAATACCAGTAGTACGCGCGCGCTTCGATGCAAGTAAACTGTGGTATATATGCAATAAAGCACAGTTTTCACCTAAATTAATTTTCAACAATGTAAATACTTGATGATACAACTCGAGCAGGGGGTTCATGAGAAGGTAATGGATATATATTTAAAAAAAAAATAATAAAATAAGGTACAACGTAAGCGGTAAATGTTATTTGTTTTTCAAAATTTTGTGTGAAAGGTTTGGTTTATTCTTTCACTGTGTTATTTATTTTATGAAATCGAACAAAACCAGCTGTGTCCAAGCCTATGTGTCGACAATGTGGTCACAGCATATACTATATTCACAGGTAGAGTCGCCAATGTGAAACGCTCCATTTTCAGATAGGCATACCTAAACTTCATGTCAAATGACTTCAAAGAACATGGACGTAACTGTGAACGATGCTGTATAAAAATTGAAAACCGACGAATATCCAGTACAGGATTTCAGTTGCTACTTTCAGTTGATTCACTTGCAAAGGTCTTTATCACTGTTGCTGATCTAGCAGGACTGTCTCTGTCGACTTCTTTACAGCGCGCTTTCGACGCCTTGCTTCTGTACTGTGCTTGTGAATGTTGAACAAACGTCACCAGCGCGCCAGGTGATATGCCCGCCGAAACTGGAGATAAGTATTCCAGTTCTCGGTCCTGTCAATGTCAGCGCATCGTGCAAGATAAGAAGTGGTCATATTGTTGCAGAGACTGTCATGTGTAATTCGTTGTGAGAAACCCAACAAGAAAAGAGCCATTTTAATAACAATTTTATTCATATTGTAATGTTGCAACTCAAGTATAGATTATTCATCGGAGGACAATCTACCGACTTCGGTGCACATCGTTCGCAGACACTATACATGAATAATGAATTAATAAGCAAGGTGTAGTCAGGTCAGCATAGAAACTATATATTTCGTAGTATTTCTTAAGAAAGACCTTTACATTAAAATAAATTGTGTATCTGATGTCAATATATCATTGTCCTTCTATTAGCGTTTGATAATGACACACAGACATATTCAACTTTTTACAGAAAGTGTGTTCTAGACATAATTGTGAGATGACCGTGCGTCGGTGACCCTGAACAACTACAACTGCACAACCTCATGGCGCCACACTAAAACATTAAAGGACGTGCTTCCTTCACTCTTGAAAGCAGTTTTGTATTACAAAAAGTGGGTCTATGAATGTGCTAAATATATTATCTGCCAGAAGTTCTCTCTCGTCATTGATGACGTCACATGAGTGAGTAATTTTGAGACATTATGTAAGTTGCGTATGTATGTATGTATGTATGTATGTATGTATGTATGTATGTATGTATGTATGTATGTATGTATGTAGTATGTATGCGTTTACCCTCCGTTCATATCGCGAACAGGACGTATGTATGTATGTATGTATGTATGTATGTATGTATGTATGTATGTATGTATGTATGTATGTATGTATGTGTGTATGTATGTATGTATGTGTGTGTGTGTATACGTATTCTCCAAAAATAAATTTTATGTGAGATGAATCCATCATGAAAGTAGGGTCTGTAAGAATATTGCCTATTCAGTTTCTGATCTGACGTTCAAATGTCTGTCTTTGCATTGTCACGTACACACTGATCTCTGCCGAATAAACTCAGCGTCCATCGGTTACCAATCGCACAGTGCCATCACTTTGTTTCGTAACACTTTTCATTTGCTGCCTTCTTATAGTCTGGAGTGTCGGCACACGCCTTTTTGACGTCTATGAAAACCTGGAATGCAAGGAATGGCAAAACGTTGTTGATACTGCCTCTGGTTTGCCATAGCTCCTACTACTGAGGGACGAAATCATAAAGTTTCCTATTTGCAAATTAATAAAAAAGTTGTTAAATTGCTATCAAATTTTCGCATCAGAGTTAATGTACTAGAGACCAGTAACATCAACCAGTGATCTCCCTTGCAGGATAAAACTGCCTTTACTCAAATCGGAAAAGCCATAAAGAACGGGACGATTGCTCGACACAAGTGAACCGCTCATATTTAGCAGTGAGAAAAAGAACGGTTACCTCGCTGCTTTTAGCCATGCCTTCAAGTTCAATGACGAGATTGGAGAAGGACGGTCGCTCGGTTTTGTTTTCCGACCAGCACCTTGTCATGACGGAGTACCTGTTGGTGGAGGTAAGGTCAATGTCATGATAATTTAAATGTCTGGTTATCGCACTTTCGCTGATATGAGACCACATTTTCGAAATATGTATGTCCATGGCCATATGTGCAAAACACAATCTGTGTGCCTTATCAAAACACAGCAGGGTATTTACGTGGCAATTGCCTGCATTTGACCGTAAAAAAAATAGGTTTCCAGTTCAGCAAAAGTGAGGAATTCCTCATGGAGTTTCCGAGTAACATTCGTTTAAGAAAATATTAAATCAGTAAAAAACATATAAACCGGTATTTCCGTGCACATTCACAGTTATTTAATGATTTAGTGCCAGCGATTTATCAACAAAATTTCAAATTGGCTTCTGTTTTTGTAGTTTTCACTGTGTGATTATACATCACGAGAACTGCCACTTTTCATCTATGCAAGCCTTTTCCATTCGTTGGTCATTACTTACAGTTTAGCGTCACAATAAGCTGGTCTCTTCATTCGAAATCCCTTTGAAATGAACTCCCTCACTTTGGTCACGTTTTGGCAGTTGGGTATGGTGTCTTACCTTATTTCAATCGGAAAAACATAACGACATACCCAAAGTTGATGGAAAATTGAATATCAAAAAGGGAAAACAGCCGCGATACAAGAAGGCGTTTGACAACGTTTCTGTGTGCCCGAAGTCGCTAGCAGGATAACAGATTTGGAAGACTGGATAACGTCCGGCAAGTTGAAATGTTTCGTTGGTACTTTTGCGAGCTACACTTACCTAACGTAGTGATCTCCCACAGTACGACACCAAAGGACCAGACGTTGAATGTTGTTGAATTTTCACCTGAACTGACCGTTTCTGGTGAAAACCAACGTATTGGCTGGCGGGTGTGATGCTAAAACAAACAAGAAACAAAATTTAAAAATCTCCATGGTAATCAGTAAATTGTAACGCAATGTATTTCAGCACTATGATGGTAAATTAGCTACTTCAGTTTTCTTACTAATTGGGTGGTAAAGGTTGCCTTTTGATTCCTGACATTCCGGCGCTATGACAGAATTGAAGTCAAAATATCATTGGGCTTCAAACTGTATGGGCATTTCCTCAGCTTTCAGCATATTTTTCCAACTTCCTTCCTTATTAGTTAATGTGCTTTAATCTTGGAGTTGTCATTTAAAATATAAAAGGCGGGGTTTCAGAAAGTATACAACAAAACAAACCTATCAACGCCTTTCTTTTGATTGCGGTTGAGTAAAATAAAAACAAAATATCACAGAATGTAATGTTATCTCTTTAACTCTGATCGCCTCAATTTCCACATCACCTCTGAGACAAATATTTGATAACTTACAAGTTTGCCGATCTTTTGATAGAAGATCTGTTTTTACAGCAAGTTCGCCGTGCAAAAAATGTATCAATGTCAAAAGAAAAGGAATGTAAACTAAATATGCATGATGCATTTCACATAACTAGAAAATTGGACACGAGACAAACACCAATTACAATGTAGGAGTCATAAATAACCAATACCTCGTTGTTTTATTAAATAGCATGTTCTGTGCCGTGAACCTTTTTCTCAAGTAAGTGCATTTACATAAGTGTCAATAAAAAACAAAACAAAACAAAACAAAATAAAACAAAACAAAACAAAAACCCATGTGTAAATGTCCATAGGCCTTATCTATCAACACCTTATTTGACATTGGATTTGATGTTGCTGTTGTCGGTGACGGATAACACTTTTGTTGTGATTTAAGGTTCAGCACAAATTGAATTCGTGCAAAGGTGCATCATAGGAGACATTTGGAAATGAATGCAATTATACTCTAATAAAAACAACGCTGATAGCAGTTTGCAAGAGATATGCCACAGGATAGCGCCCTCACCGAATGGTACTGCATTCCTACGGTAATCTGCTTTCCCAAAGAACAAGATCATTACTCTTCAGAATCCACTTCAGTCGAACGTTTCGTAAGTAGACAGATACACGGATATTGGTAGACTGGGGGACAGATAGATGAATTGACGAACAGATAGACGGAGAGATGTGTAAGCTTGCAGATGGAAAAAATTGGCGGAGAGATAGATATAGAGATGTCGTAGATACGGACAGATAGAAAGACAGACAGATTTGATGTAATTTGAAATTCTTTGCTATTGTAAGTAAGAAGTACACATAAGGGTATATGAAAATGCAGTTGAGTCTCCCCTTACCTGTAAATTCTTCCTCCGTCTGTACCAGTAATATCCGAGAGCAACAGCAACTCCGATAACGATAAGCAGGACAAAAACGATTCCAGTAATTGCTGACAAATTCGAAGGAGTATAGGAAGGTGAAATATAATAATATATTTGAAATCTTGTATATCGATGTTCTAATACATTATATATTAACAGCAGAGCATTCTGAAATGTCCAATGAAATATCCACTATCTGAACACAGACAGTAGTTGAGAATCTTCCCTACTACTGTACATGATTGAAAGAAACGATAATTTTTAAAATATGTTATTTAGCGTACACTAATGTCAGATAGGCACAACATTTGCAAAGTCCATAAGAATTCTCAATCGAAAGATGATTTCTTTGACGCTGTGAACCTGAAAGACTATAATTTGATATATTTTCAATTTAAATAAGGTTTAAGGCAATATGGATCGACGACCATGTATATTATATACGGCCCTCATGAGCATGTATATTTTTGAGAACAATTAGCCGTAGTCTGTGTATTTCTTAAAATGCTGGTGTGGAATTTAACGTAATAATATATGTGATTCATTTAATAGAGCCCCGCCTCCAGAATTTAAGGCAAAAACAAAGCACAGTGCGTGTTTATCATCTGCTAGGGTAACAATGTTAGTTACCCGCGTAAGCCTCTATTTTCAAAAATCAATAATATACAAACATATGACAGTCGGCTACAAATGCAGAAAGGAAAATATAGAACATGACTTACACGTGTCTCCTTGACAATATTTTTTCTGAAAAAATGAATGAATTCTACTTAATTTCCTGCTAGTAAACATTACAAAATGGATGTAAGCAATCCTTTTTTTTTTTTCGTTTTGTATCTTTAGCTGGATCTTGCGATCTCAAAACTAAAGTAAGGAGTAGTCTTGCCGCATCATTTATACAAATAGATTTCGGATAAGAAACAAACCTCCCTCAATATTTTAGTAGGAAATACACGATTATTAGTAAAGATAATTGCCACTTAGCAAGAGTTATTATACCAATCAATATGGTAAGATTATTATTTCCATCACCTTTTGCTGTAAGTATTACTTAGTAACCTGTAAAAATGAATGGTTGCAAAAGAAGATTCACGTGCATTACTGTATACGTAGAGGCTGCTACACTCAATTCATAAACGTTAGCCGTTACAGTAAAATCAACTGCATTTAATATTTAAGCAATAAAGCGGCACACTCAGCTACTGCTTACCATGAGATTTAGACCAGTTCACTTCATATATGCACGCGCGATAGCGCGTGCATATATGAAGTGAACAGGTCGAACCCGAGAGGTATATCGTGGACGTATATAACGACGCATTGACACTGTGAGGGCGCTGCCTATTGCTGTGAATAGGGTCTGCTCGGGTCATGGTACGACGTTTGTGGTGCTTCACTACCATTTCGTTGAGTTGACCCGACTGCAGAAATATAGCCGTCGTCACGTCCACGGCAATGCTGCATAATCACTGCTACTAAATCAGTATTCCTATCTTGATAGCTGTAATCAATTAAACCATCATGCAGAGTAGAAACTGAAAATGCATAACAACCTCAGGTTAAAATTATGTTCAAGATTTCTTTATGAATTTTCTGAGGTTTCTCACAAAGCAAGACTTCATGATGTAGTCATGTGATTTGCATTAGCCAATAAAATACCAGGACGCGATGTTTCCATATAGTGTGTAATTTATTTTTCAGTCGTTAAGTAACTCAATAAAACAATACTACCTTTGTGAGGTGTCGGTGTGTGTTACATCAGACTTGAGTGGTTGTTGTACTGGTCTAGTTCCCTTTAGCATTAGCTTCTGCGTTACATGTTAGTTGAACACATTTGTGACACTCTCTAATCGACTAAGCTATACGTCTGGCACATCCACCCCCTACTAAGTGGCATTCATGTCAGTGAGGGCACTGGCAGGGTCACCAGTGTGTGGGTTAAAGTTGAAAACAGTATTACTGCTGACCAGTTGTGTATGACCTCAATGACACTTGAATGCATTATGAGTTGCTGATAAACACGAAACTGTTATTGCTTAGACATGGCCTACGTATACGCATGCGCGTAGGTTCTACATACAAATATTCACGTCAATGCGAATTGCACCCAAATGGGGATTCCCCCGAACTGACGTACTGTAAATGGAAACCGTAAACCCCCTCATCAAGTACATAAAGGCAGCATACACGTCTTTCAGGAACTACAACGTCGTTATTTTGACACGAATTAGAGACATATATTCTATAAAGCACATAAGAATTGGAATAGATATGTTATACCAGACCGCTTACGGAGATGCGTTGCTGACAAGAAAATCTTCACTGAGATCGTAAGGAGAGGCAGTTCTCATGACAACCATAGGAAATTACGCAACGCCTTTTTCGTGCATTTGACGTGAAAGTAAGTATTTATACAGTTGCTGAACGTTCATTTTCTACAATGTTGACAATGTATACCTACATTTGCTCTGCCTTGATCGTGTGATTTCTTGTAGTCAGGTGGCTTCACAAAAATATCGTTACACGAATGACAAAAGTGCCAAATTTGCTGCAGATGTTCGCATATATGTGTAGATCAAAATTAGCTATTGCTCCAAAAATTTGGGCCACCGGAAAGGCTGATGACGTCATAAATCCAAAATGGCCGCCATTATATTGCTTAAAAATGGTAAAATACGGTTTATTCAGCCAGTTTTCAAAATTTTTTTGAGTAAACTAACAAAATATCCCATATTACAAATAAAACATAAAATGATGCAAATCAATTATCATTATGACGTCATAAAGCCAACATGGCCGACCAAATTCAAAATATCCCCCATAATATCGTCTGATAATGTTCAAATACAGTTAATTAAGCCTGTTTCCGGCATTTTGAGTGCCTGAACTGAAATTAACGCCCAAAATTACAGACAAAATATATAATTGATGCAAATTAATTATTGTGATTACGTCATAAAACCCAAATGGCAACCGAAAATTACAAAATGGCCTATTATGAAGTTCACTATGCTTAGTACAATGACAAAATGATAGTTTAAAGGTAAATGTACAATTGTCTTGATGATCCATAAACTCAAAATAAATTATAAATGTACTAAAACTTAGCCAATAAGCTCAACACAAATTACAAACTAATATGAAATTATTGATTATTTAACAACGCCTTTGTCTGAAAAACTGAATCAATATTAAGGAAATGAAGGCAACTTTACGCATCGATCGGTTCTACCTTTGAAAGTGTCACGTTGTAGTGAGTAGATCAATAGTAGTGTGATTTCATGATAACGAAAAACATGGCGAGAAACCGGTGAATAAATCATGCCTTGACCCTGGTCATGTGACCTTGGTCCCTGAAAAATGGCCTTATGTTTGTGATTTTGGTCTTTGCTTCCGAGAAGCCTTTTTCGTTTGCTGAATTTCTTGGTTTTTAATGTCTCGATATGTTATGACAGACACATAGTTTTGTGCTACAGTAGTTCTCTTTTTGGACGATGTGCTGGCCTAAAAAAGATCGTTTGGTCAGGGTTTTATGAACAAAGAGAATACTTTTTTTGCCTTTTGAAGGTAGCTTAGCTTGCTTTTTGCAGCTTTCGTGAATTTTATGTAAACGTCTCTGCCTTTCATTGTTGGTCTCGTTTTGCTCTATGGAAAACAAAAAAACATAAAAAATGACAGGAAGAACATAAACAGATATGGAAGGTTAAACAAAGACAAGAACTCAGAAAGATTTTCAGATTCATCAGCGATCTTGCAAGTCAAACCTTAACAACTGTTGAAATCAAAGCATTAAGCAAAAGCTTGAAATTTGTTCCATCTCCGAAGTGCCTATACAGAAAATTGTCGTGTGAGATATCAACAAATTTATTCGCATCATAAAATTGTGCAATATCATGAGAAACAAACAAGCAATCAATCAGACATCTGTTCTAAGATAAGTCCATGTTCGACACTACTAACAGCGGAAAACCCAAAAATTGTAAAACTGTCTCGAAGCAACTTAGATCGATAGAGGAAATTTCATTTGCAACCCACATCAGAAAGAACATGACTCTAGCAGAAAAGACTGCTCTGAACAATCCGTCTAAAACCAAACAAATCTCAATAAAACCCATCAATAAAGGAAGAGGCATAGTAATTGTGAATACGACAAATGACATTAAAGAAAGTTATAGACAGCTGCGAAATGTACACTATTACACTTGACGACATTGATATTGTACATGAAATCATTTATCTACGACAAGAAGATCATTGACGAGGTGATTTACAGTTTCCCCATTCCCATAAGTAGAATAATCTGTACACCACGATGGTATCTCCTGCCAAAAATATACAAAACCCAAGCAGTAGAAGCGATCATCATCGAACGTCTCAATAGAAATGGCTGCTCAAGCCCAATAAACCAAATCTCGGAATTTCTAGACTTTGTCATGAGGCCAATCGTCCAAAGACGACTTACATATGTCAGGGACAAAAAAACTTCATTAACTAGTAAGAATCAATAAAAATACAAGCAAACTCTATTTTGGTAACATTAGACGTGGTATCAGTGTAGAGAAACATGCTAAAAATGAAGGCATAAATGCAGCGATCGTAGCGTTGAACTCTGAAACATTACCAGCCAACTGATACGATACAAAAAAAACACCTACAACGTACACGAAAGCCTTATTGTCGATTATTCTGAAATGCAACATATTTTAATTCAACTGAAAAAAATACAAACAAATCTATGGATGCAGCATGGGCTCACCAGAAATAGCTGATATCACATACCATGAAACGGATAAAATTATTTGAAATCCAAAATCCTGTCAATTATTCGTATGGAAATTTAAAAGGTGACATTTTCATGATTTACCCAGGAACAGATCATCAACTTCTAACATTCAGAACATTTGTCGAGGAGTGCAACACCCTGTACCCTACGTTCAACTTGGAAATTCATAATTGAACATTCTATCGACAAAATCTCATACCCTGACCTTGTGGTCTTCAAATGTCAGAGACGCAATCGAGAGAGATGGCTCGATTTTAAAACCCGCACAAAACCATCTGACGATATTTATCTGCCACCAACCTCCAGATGCTTCATTAAAGGTGGATTACTCAGACATATTCGTACATGCGACAACAATATGGACTTCATAAAAAAGGTCAATTTCTATCAATCTATTGCATGCAGTAACAGGTAAGTTGCAGGGATAGCTTATTTATCCTATTTTGTTATCGATAGCACACTAACCTAATTGACCAAGTTTGGAATACGTGAAGACGCGCTGAGAATAATAGCAATCGTCACTTATAACCTCAAGCCCTCCTACAACATCAGCGGAATGTTAATAATGCCTATCTTCCTTTGTTTCTAGAAAAATCTAAGACGACTCAATTCTATAGAGTAGAGTGATAAGTGTGAACCTTTCAATTTTCTTATGTGTTCTACCCAAAAAAGTAGATGTTGATGTCAAAACAGAAATATTTAACACGACTGGAAATAATTTGGGATAATTTGATCTTTATATTTTTTTAATTTCTCAAAATTGTTTGGTTCCATTTAGCTGAATTTTGCAATTTTTACAAATTACTCATAAAAACAAGTGTGTAACTTCAAAAGAAAAGCAGATTAGGTTACAGTTGTAGGTTAAAACGACCTTATTTCACCGTAAAATTATCCCAAATTAGTCCAATCGTGTTATTTCTTTGTGTTACTACATGAATAAACAAATAATGTTGAGTCATTTGTATTTCTTACTCTGACTATCGCGGAGCAGGTAAGGACAGCGAGACTTGTCCTACACTACCCTGTGAAAATAACGGGAGGTGAGTACAAAATGGGACATCATACGAATGTGTTTGTGCTCCGGGATTCATTGGAAATACTGCCATGATGGTGAGAAATACAAGCAATATCTTAATGTAGGGAAATCAATATTTAAATGACGTTACAAGGGTTTTATTTTTGTAAAACAATAATATTACTTTGTATGGAATATGTAAAGAGCTCCGGATAACATATGATTTTGTTTGTTTGTTTGTTTGGTCGTTTATTCTTTTATTCATTCATTAATTCATTCTGATTTTTGTTTGTCTGTCTGTTTGTTTGTTTGTTGTCCGTTTCTGTGTGTTTTTTTTTTTTTTTTGCTTGTTGTTTGCTTTAAAATGGCAAAATTACAGCACACAAAATCAATTGCCTTTCCACTGCTTGAAAGTCTGTTTTTAGCTAATTCATTTTGCTGTTGTTGTTGTTTTTTCCATTTTTATTCAGTTGAATGCAATGAACGGAAAAATATTACCAAAATGAAAGATGTCAAATCACCATTTTACCCAAACGATTACCCGATCTACAAAATATGTGAATATTCTTACATAGCGGGAACGGGACAACTTATAATGGTAAGATTACTACGCGTTAAAAATTATTGTTGAAATTTCATTTTACTATTTTTGATTTAAATCATTTAGCATATTTTTCTTAGTTTCCAATCGTTAAAAACATTGACATATGCTAGACGATGTGCAAAATATCATTTTAAGGAAGCACATGTTAATAAATGTTTTCTGTCGGTATGTCATTACATAGCTGAACTTGTCAGATTTTGAGTTGGAAATGTCAGAGGAATGTAAGAAGGACTACCTGACAGTGTTCGACGGAAGCGACGAAACTGGTCCGCCTCTCGGTAAATATTGCGGGAACAAGACGCAAGGGTCAATTACAACAACTGGACGGCGAATATTCCTAAAGTTCAGATCAGACGGGTCAAACGTTGCTAAGGGTTTCCATTTGACGGTCACGCCCATTCAAGATGATGGTACACCCCTATCAACAAGGACTGATTACACAGGTCTGTTTAACCTAGTTGTTTGCCAGTAATTCCCGGCGTCCCATGCACCGTCAAAAATATAGATCATATCTGTATTGTACACGCAACGCCTCGTAGCTCGGACATTAGAAAAGTGCGGGACAAGTTACAATAGAGCGCTACGGTATAGAATAGTGAATCACATCATGGTACAATACATTACTGTACAATGCAATACAGAAAAGAACAGAGCAGTACAGTACAGTACAGTACAGTACAGTACAGTACAGTACAGTACAGTACAGTACAGTACAGTACAGTACAGCGTGGTACAGTACAGCACAGTGCAGTACAGTACATTGTATTAAAGTACGGTGTGATACACTATTCCCCACCACACCACACCACACCATACCGCAGTAGCTTAGAGTATAGTAGAGTACATCACTTGACAGAACTGTTCAGTAAGTACATTTCGGTACAGCACAGCGCATCACAGCACAGCACAGCAAAGTGCAGAGCACTACAGTGCAGTGCACTACAGTAGTGTAGGGCGCGAAGTGTACTGTACAGTACAATACAGTACACCACACTACACCAAACCATACCACGTCACACCACAGTAAAGTACTGTTTACTACGGCAAAGTACAGAACAGTACATCACAGCATAGCACAGCCTAACGCAGCACCAAACCGTACACGGCACTACAGTACAGTACAGTACAGTACAGTACAGTACAGTACAGTACAGTACAGTACAGCACAGTACAGTACAGTACAGTACAGTACAGTGTGGTACAGTACAGCACAGTGCAGTACAGTACATTGTATTAAAGTACGGTGTGATACACTATTCCCCACCACACCACACCACACCATACCGCAGTAGCTTAGAGTATAGTAGAGTACATCACTTGACAGAACTGTTCAGTAAGTACATTACGATACAGCACAGCGCATCACAGCACAGCACAGCAAAGTGCAGAGCACTACAGTGCAGTGCACTACAGTAGTGTAGGGCGCGAAGTGTACTGTACAGTACAATACAGTACACCACACTACACCAAACCATACCACGTCACACCACAGTAAAGTACTGTTTACTACGGCAAAGTACAGAACAGTACATCACAGCATAGCACAGCCTAACGCAGCACCAAACCGTACACGGCACTACAGTACAGTACAGTACAGTACAGTACAGTACAGTACAGTACAGTACAGTACAGTACAGTACAGTACAGTACAGTACAGTACAGTACAGTACAGTACAGTACAGTACAGTACACTATAGTACTGTGTAATACAGGTGTAGTGCAGTAAAGTGCAGTGCAGAGTAGTACATTACACTATTGTAAAGCAGGTACAGTACAGTACAGCACAGCACAGTACAGTACAGTACAGTATAGTGCACTGTACTGCTGTAATTGCATATTATTACATGATTTTTTTAAAATCATAACGCGCTATTTAAAACCATTACTTAACCATGGAAAGCAACACAAGTGTTTCTATAAAAAAAGTCACACGATATTGCTGATATCCTTTGCCTTTGTCCAACCACCAGAACCTTGACTTGACAACAGTAGTGTTATGCTATCTTTTCATTTCCATAAAATAATTTGGTATATTACATGATTCCACTCCTAACTTACTTGACCTTTGTGTCCTGCAGTCAAGGAAGATGCTGAAACAAAGGCAAGGGGTGGTAAACTGTCTTCTCACCGAGCCTACCCGAACGGTTCCGAACTTGTGAAAGAAAAATACGAGATCGATATCAGGAACGACGGAGTTTACGACCAAACATACGTAAAATTTACAGATATCACTTTATCTGAGGGGATTGATCAAGGTAGGATGTAGCTCATGTACGTACGTATGTGTGTACAGTGTGTGTGTTTAGGTACGTAGCTATGCGGGCAAGTTTGTGCGTTATTTACGTAAGTATTAATGTTTGATTGTTTTGTTGTCCGTTCATTTTGTTGTTATTGTTGTTATGACTGTAAGTGTGATCAAAGTGCGGGTAGTTTAGAAGGCTTTAAGTCTGACCTTTGAGCTGCTGTGGCCTGTTTTATTTCTGTCATTCTCATAGTTTGTTGGTCGTCTATGCGATATCGACCGCTTGAATAGGTGTTGCTAATTGTTCCTTTTAGATAAACTTAACAAGTCTTTTGAGTGTTTTCTTGGATTGAGTTGAATTTTCATAAATCTGCATTTTACGTTGAAGGACATTGATGTGTTTTTACTATATATGTTGCTGCATACGGGTTGAATTTTACAGCGTTTGTCGACTAATATCTCCAGATCCAGATTGCAACATCGAATCTTACACAGGAAGACATGGCTCAGACATAAACGATGGATTTGCTCATAAGGTCAATGAAGTGGAAGAATGCTGTCAGCTTTGTAATGAAACTGATGCATGCGTGTCTTACGGCTTTGATACCAGAAGTAAGAACTGCTGGTTGAAAGACGACATGCCCTGGCCAACGTATTCACCTGACTTCGACTCAGGTAAGTACAAGGTGATACATTAGAGCTGAGAAGTATTCATCATTCTGTAAAACAGTGTATGTCGCCAGAAAGCTTTGGATGTTGTAAGTTATATAGGGACATATGAAGTTAGATGCACTGTTTATCTGAGGCGTCTGAAGGATATTTTTGCTCGCCATAGAGAGAAGTGTACGTAAGATTATGGTAATATTGATTTGAGTAATATTACGATATTTAAACAACACAAACCCTGGTGTACTGCAACCTTTTGGCGAATTCGTGGTAAAGGGACATGATTCGCCACATTCTCTGCTTTACAAATATTATAGTATTAGTACATCACCAATCCAAAATTTGATAATATACGATAAAAATCTGCCAATAACATTTTCTCTTCTTCGAACAGGCATCATTACGCCATGTGACAATAGATTGGAAATGATAAAGATCTTCAGTGATGGTAAACTGATTGGCATAGTGTGCCAGGGGCATCATGGGAATGGCTTCGTCTCAAGCGGCAGAATTACACTTGAAATGCACATCAGTGACTCTAATCAAAACGAAAAGGGATTCAAAGGAATCTATACACTGTTCTACATGTCAGGTAAGATTGGCGTACAATGAAGAACACGCAGTTTATTTTGCTCAGTGATTGTGTAAAGTAGCCAATTACCTCGTGGTCACTGAAGAGCATAAATACATGTCTATCTCATCTGTGCATCAGTAGCACCAGAATTTTGTGCCTGATTCACGTACGACCGACTACTGTAACAGTTATTAAATCTTGTTTGAAAACGTAACATTATGAAGCTTTATGCACGTTATTTTGTTATCAGATGAAGATGGAAAGTGCAGGAATGAAAACGACTACCGGTGCGAAAATGGACGGTGTATCTCCGAATATCTCAGAGACGACTATCTAGACCATTGTGATCACCATGGGAAAGCCTCGCGCTTTACAAGTACTTCAGTCGGTAAGTGGCTGGAAATCTCACAAATAAAAAAAAGAGTCCCATTCGGTATTGATCATTCATTTTCCCTTAATTTTATGTTAACTGCAAGATTAATGTGTTGAAATTTCGTTCGCTGTCTATCCACGTAGAGGGATGCCTTAGATCAGAGAAATCAAAGTAAAGCATTACCTACGGACCCGGAGTTTTAAAAAACTGAGTTTTGGGCCTACATAGTTAAAGGACTACGATACGTAAGAAACATCTTGTAATTAAGTTTACATAAACTCTGTCTCCTAGACCAAGACCAAAAATCATACAACAAAATATTATGATTTTAACCCTCTCAAAAAACAATAAATTATTGAAATAGAACATTTAAAGTCTTAATTGCTGAGGGATTTCATGGACAATATGCGCTATAGTCATAGCGAGACATCTCTGAAGAATAGCATTTGTTATCGCTGATATTGTTCAGTGATCGTGCAAGGATCTCATGTTTTACTTGCTTTCTTACAGTACTGGTATCGCTGATTATGTTTATTCTGGTCGATGATTTGCAGTTTTGATGACGTTTTGTGCCCATAGTATTCACACAGCAGGGGACGTGCTCACAGTTATGGTGACGTTTTATGACTCAATACTCTTCACATCATTGGACGCGTTCGCCTTTCTAAATTGAGTACTAGATACAACATCTACGGAACAAGATTATTGTTTATTTGGAAAAAAACAGTAAATAATAATTGCTTGCATTATGCCTTGAACAACTATTTCGGCAAATGACAGGCATTAGTCATACATTACCAGGGGAAGAATAGAAATGACGAATAATCAACAACTCCATCCTTTAAAAGAAACTTATAACATGTATCACAAGAACGACCCAGCTAAGGTTCATAATAACTTCTATATCAAACGAAAATACTCATTTCCGTCGATTTAGAATGAATTGTTATACTTCATCAGTGTGAAAAGTCTTTTAATCTAAAAACTATTTAAAATCAAAATCAAGATTTCAGCAGTTTTGTCTCTTCATTAGAAAATGTTGTCTTAAGAAATTGCATAAGAACATATGTGAAAATGTGTATATAGTTTTACAAGTCTTTATTCTATTCTCATTGATAATTTCTTCATTGTCAATGATCCCTCAGTATTTATCTTTCTGTATACATAGAAACAGCTTTTTGAACACTAATTATTTAAAGCTTTGAGCGAGTACCCATATTACAGCGGTGTCTTCATTTTACGTGACTTGAACTCGCTATAAACTTACGTTCCCTGAATCATAGTTTGTATCATTTATATTTGTAGACTGAAAGATCCGTCGCTGAGGACGCTCCCTACGCTCGTCTCCTCCTAAGATGGACGCGGTCTGTCATATGCGGCAGCGAGATGAAAGAACGTTAGTCACATCTACAGCTGTTTTGGTCGCTAAAATATGTGACGTTTTATGTAGATTGTTGTTAAATATTTATTGAACTCAGAAGGGGGAGCGTAGAGAGCGCCCTCGAGCGACGGATCTTCCAGTCTATGATATTTGGTGAACTTCAGTTTCTAACACTTACTCTGTACGTATTTGTGACACAACGTTTATAAAACCCATCATTTATGCATAAACATAATTGCAAAGTTAATGAACTAGACAAAATATGTCTTGATCAACGTGTTCTGAGTATCTCCTTGTTTCATCAAAATATTTACTTTGAACCAATGACAGTTTGACACAACCTTTGCACCCTGTATTGTTACTGTGATTTATCATCCATCAATAAACCTACAAACTGTGATTATCAGTAGCGTACTTAACAATCGATTTTCTCAATGCTTCATAACTAAGTTGTTAAGCATGGAGTTAGAAATGTTTGCACGCATAATAGGGTAACAGGCAATCTCTAATAAATCTACCGTTCGGAATTTTCGACAACTTCTGCTTACTCGTCAATTTGTCACCAACATTTATGAAAAGTCGATATGCTAAGTTACAGAGTGCTTTGGTTGGTGCGCGCATCATTTGAGCGTTACATGCTCTTTGTTTAAAAGTCAAGGACAGCAAAGTTTGAAGGCAAGTTATTTCAAATTTGCAGTGAAGCACGTGTGACGAAAATAGAGAGCCGCGAAAAGACTGGGTAATAACCTTTGTTCCTTGCTCTGAATGACGTAATGCACATATGGGGCTCCTGCAATTTCACAAACGTTATCTGCGCTTCGATGCTGCATAAAAACGAATCCAAATGACGATTGAGATAGTACGTCTACCTGCAATTGATGAGAGACTGAGGCAACGTGAACGATATGTGTAGTTCAATCACCTGTTGACGACAGAGACGGCGATGTCAGAGCTAGAATGCTTATGGCGGCAGAATATTTGGTCTGGTTAACCCTTTTCAGGTCACCAGTCCGTTTAACCTTTATCAGTACGGATACTGAGATACAGTAGAATTTGAACACCTGCATTTAGTTCGTAGTGTGCACGTAGATATGCACCGCCACACTGGAGCCGTCAACATCGTTAAGCGATAAATTTAGGAGTTAAAGCCAGACACAGATCGTTTTGAAGTCTGACTGATTATGAGTGCAGGGTTTACGAGGGTTGATAAAAATTTATAAATACATCGTTAAATATCATAACAGGGGGAGGCTTGACTCTGATAATGCGGAAAGAATTCACGAACAACAAATTTGTTGGTAGCTCGCCTAGCTCAGTTCAACTATGTGATTTAAGTAATATAAAGTGTCTTATGATCATTTGCGTGAATATGTGTGTATAACTGGGGTAAATGCGATACTCGAATCGGGGACTAACTAGCTGCATCACTTTCAGCTCTACTCAGACTCCAGTGAAAAAAGAAAAGCTGACTGGGAACAACAAATACTTCGTTTGTGAAATAAGCAGACATATTAGCCGATTTCAAACAACCGACACAATGCTTTATGCAACGACTTGAGTCTACAGCTTCATTATAGCGTAATAACGCTGACTACGGAGACGTTTCCTGCGTCTCGATGTTTAAAGCCTTATCACTTTGCTCAAGGATATAACCCATTGTTATAGGATTGGGTCGGCCTGCCAATAGCAGTGTGGTTTCCTCTCACCCATACAAAACTTCACCCATACCTCAACACTTCTTAACCATACACCAACCATTATCACGATTTATAACCCTCTCCTGATATCCGTTGTTAATCTTACACTCAATTCCATTTATCTTGTCCCAAAACATTAACTCGAATGCCACAGTCATTAGTTTCTTATCACATAAATATACTATGTACATGTATTCTTACATACATAAACTAAATTCCGTTAGAAAACATGACTCATTTCCCCCTATCCCTGACCGACTGATAGTTGGGCTGCGATCTGTTTGGCCCTGTCAAGAGGTGGTAGATAAGGGGATATGTGTGTTCCGTTTTTTCTACTGAAAGCTAAGGTACTCTCTCAAAAGAAAAGTGGACATTTACACAGTATACCGACACGCCAACGTTGAGGATGCCCCAGACGGGACCTCGAAACAAAGGCTGGATGTAGGCCTAACTGCGTTCGCCTGGCCCGAGCCAGGCAGCCATAGCCACTCGGTATAGTGCCGGTCAACATGTAGGCCTATAGGACTACACTAATATTACGTACGGTGATTCTTTTATTGAATAATCAAGTCGTATAAAGATATTCTACATATTATATATGTATTATCCCAGCAATGTGCCAAGCGCCTGTGACTGTATATGGTTAAACGATGGTTTCTGAACTCTCTACTTAAGCGAGACCCCAAAACCAGGGGAAAGCCTTATTTGAACTGTCTTCTATGTATACACATAATCGCATTGTTATTGAACTTTGGAGAATACGTACGCGTATGGATCAACGAATCCTGTGTGTCTCGTCGTTTCATACCAATATCGTCACTTTGAATCAGTGACACTTTGACACAACCTCTGTACCCTGTATCGTTACTGTTCTTCTGTCAATAAAACTACAAATCATGACTATCAATAGTTTATTACAGCCTTTGCATTTTCAAAGACGCATAACTGCGTTGTGAAGCGTTAATGCTTGTTAGAAATCCGCCTGGGCTTAATCACCTGGTGCTGTTGTTATGTGTAAGACAAGCACACCCTTGTTAGCAATCTCTTGTCAGACTTGTTTTGAAATTGCTTCATGTCTACTTCCTCGTCGCCATGTATACTACGGATGTATGTAAAAGGTATTGGCTGAATTACAGAATGTTTTTGTCTTTACATGCGTCAATAAATAAAAGCCAATAAATTTTGAATTTCAAAGTAAGTTTTAACTTTTACTGGGCAGCAAAAGCAAGGAAAGTACAAAACCATGAAAGTTACCAACTAAAGAAGAAGCGACCCTTGTCCTGAATAACATAATTAACATATGGGGCTACGGGTTCCCCTAAGTCAGTCTGAATATAACAATAGTATGATTCTTCATAAATTCCTTCATTATCGTCACTACGCATTGTTTCGATTGACATTAAAACTCATGACGACTTTGCACTGCAGGGAAAAGAAAATGACTATTGAGACATTTACTTCTTATTTCAGTTCGATGAAACTTTCTAGGGAAATATCAAAGATATTTGATTTAATTCAGTCTTTTGATAACTGGTGTAGCGATTGTCAAAATTGCGATGAAGTGTTTAACCAGACTTGTCTTATTTAGGTGACCAGTCTGTTCAGCATTTATCAGTACCAATACTGCGATACAGAGGGACTTTGGACACCTGCATTTGGATCGTAGTCTAGATAAGTATCGCTAGTATTGAGACGAAAACGTTGTAAAGCAATAAGTCGTGCAGCTAACGCCCTGGTAAGCACGTTTTAAAAACCTGCTGGCTGCTTGTCACAGTTACGGTCATTTGAAATCATTGTTACTCACAATAAGAGAGATACATATCAAAGGACTCTTCGGAACGGAATATAAAAACAATCAGATTATTGATTCAAATAAGTCATTTTTCGTGTATTTGTGTCCATCTGCGGGAAAATACATTGGATAAGCGGACGCGTTACGTAAAGCTTGGGCTAATTATTCTCATCACTTTCAATCCTACAACTGAAACTCCACTGTGAGAAGTTAGCCAGGAACTATGTGATGATGGTAATAACTGTAGTTACGAAACAAAGAAAAGAAGGCTTGTGTATGTGCTTGTGTGTGAAATGAACAGGTACACATTTCCAATGATCCAGGCATGTTTTTAATTTACCGAACTGATTTGAATCTTCAGCCTTCATCGTGAGTGAGCACTATAATTTGTGGAAGCCAATGTTTATGTTTTTTAAGTGAAAATAATGCATGGAAAAGGAAGCGTATAATTGTACGTTGAGTCCCCTGAACTCTGTAACGACGTACTGTGAAAAGGAGAAGTTAATTTATCTCCGATTATACCCAAAGTCCCTACGCTATCAGTATTACCAGACTAAATTTATCGTCTAACTTATATACGATTTCATTGCACTTTTGTTGTAAATTTTTAACTCCATGCATGAATAATGTCACAGTGACAGTGTTGTAGCCTGGGAGTCTGCCTGTTTTGAGTTGTTCAACATATATAATCTAGTGTAAGTTCGCACTTAACTTTGTCAGGGCTTAGTAACTTCAGAGTCTATCGACGATATTTAGAAAAAACAGCTTCGGTAGTGATAAAGCACTATAGACGCTGCTCTTATATGAGGCTTCGAATTCTTTCTCATCCTGTATTGCTTTCTATAAAGACTTCGCTTAGAGGGATTATTAGAACTAATTGTGTTTCCAAGTCATGTGATCACATTGACAACGACGATCTTCGAGATGATCAGAATGACGAATACGACGACAACGACGACGATGATGATGATGATGATGATGTTGATGGTGATGATGATGATTGTAGTGGTGGTGACGATGATGATTATAATGATAATGCAGTGATGGTGGGAGTTGGAGCAGGATAGTGTCATAAACTTCAAAATTTGCGCGAAGAAGTTTACGCTCACGAGATATTGGCGTCCATGGGCGCGGTAAATCCCGCGCGATTCCCCTCAATTTGGATTCTAACGAAATACTTGCGCCACAAAACATCAGCACGAAATCAACAACATGGTCTCACTCGTTTAAACATTAAAAAAATCATGCGTAATACTCCCAAGTTCTATTGTATTTCAACTACTTTTAATATTTAGCTGTTATTGGCATTTCAATTTAGTCATTGCGTGGGTTTGAAACAAAAGAATTATAGCAAGTTGCGCCAAATGGAAGATTATGTTGGAAGATTATAGAATGGTGAAGAAATGTAGGGAACCTCAAGCTTTAAAGATTGATAACAAGATTGATGGGCATGGGGTAGTCCCAATTTATTGTGATTTTTTCAATAGATATAGTTATGCTTATGTCAGACTGCACAAATAGAGTATACGGTTTGACAAAAATCTGTACCAAATCGCGTAAAACGGTAAGAGGCAAAAATAGAGTGCCTAGTATTTGACTTCCATGATTACGGTACGTATGACACCTTTTTGGTAAAAAAATTACTTCGATATGAATGCAATGAGTCAAGATCTAATGTCAGCGAGGATTTTTTTTTGAAATTGAAAAAGGACTCGTTGGCACATTCTGTACGACCGGCTCTGCACCCCAGATATTCTACAAAACATACGTCATAAATTATTTGCGACCCATGTCGCTGTTCTATACCGACATTAGGAAGTTAATAATCTACTAAGGCCTCTTTTGCGAGGTCTGCAGCTCTGACACAGTTCAGCTTTTTTCGTGTCCTTCTCTCCGACCTTTTTCGGTTTCCCTTGATCAGAGTTCGTCATCCCATTAGGTCTCAGATTTCTTTGACTTTGATTTGCTCTGAACAAGAGTCGGCATGGCAAGCTCCGATGTAAAACCTAGTACTTCCGACAGCAAAGGGAGTGAACGTATTGAATGCTCCGATGGTAATGGCGGACGACGTGGCAGCAAAACCAAAAGGTAAGCTGGTAGGGCAATAACATGGTATATCGTAACAAATTGTATCCTGACGTTTAAACATTTTGTACTGCAGCAGTAAATTGTCACTACAAGAGTTGAGCTATGACAAATAATGTACAACAACCAGAGAAGGCGTTCAACAAAAATAGCTTAATATTCTCAAGGCTACAAGTAAGTTGACACTAACGCCCTCTGTGGTGTGATTTGGAGAGAAAAGTAAGTCAGTTGTTACCAACATTTTGAATTATTTTATCATTGTATTCTGATATGGACTTGTTTAATTGTTACTATGCGATAAGTTAATTTGCATCTGCGACGTGTAAGCTTCACGATGACGTATTTATGACATTTCCCACTAACCTTTGATAATAATAATAATTTTATGACGAATCTGTTCAGAAACAGACATTAAACACCAAGCCGTACGTTAGACCTAGTGCCTTCAGTTATGTTTGCGTTCGCCTGTTGCAATTGATACCGGGGTATTAGAAATGAACGGTTGAGCGATCCAAGACATTTAGGTAGGGGGCTAACAGACATTCCTTCGATGAATCGTATTTCACAGCTTTAAAGTGTTACGTTTACATTGCCTGGACGCAAAATATCGCAGGGTCTTTTGTTTCTTTATTTAAACTGTTATACTTTACTATATAATTATAATGGATCAAGATTTGAAATAACAAGCATCTTTTCTCTTCATCTTTCAACAGTTTATTCATAGTCCGTCATTTAAAGCTCCAAAAGTGTATCTTTTTGCCATTATTTTAGAACTTTTGCTTCGTTGTTTCTTTACACTTTCTGCATTTAATACCCAAACTGTAATTTAATGCCAAGTATTTAGCATATCAACACAGCCTATTTGAGTATAATCTACATTATTGTTGTTGGATACCGTTTGTAAACAATAAACAATGATCACTACACACTTACAGCTGTGTTGACTAAAAAAATACTGGAAATTTCTGCATAACAAACAGATTAGGGTCAGACACGGTAGTTGATATACAGAAGCAGAATACTGAAAAACTTGCCACAAGTTACAGCCTATGTCCCTTTAATTCGCTACATGGAGATTGCAAGCCATAAATTTATGAAAAGTATATGGACTCTTTACAGTATAAAGTTATAGTATAAACTAATTAGTATTACGATATCAGTTTCATTTGACCCAGTTTGTCATGGATTTAATTGGCCACACCAAATCATGGTTCGTCGTTGAGCGATTGCCATTTAGTTTGGTGCATCAACAACGAAGCAAGGAGGACAGAATAATCAACTAACACGTTTCACGTTGAAGTCCATGGTGTTATTTTGTGCACTCATAAAAATCACGATTTTTGTAATGAGTCCGTAAGACTCCTGAGCTTACCACATTGGAATTACCATGACGTTTGTTAGATCAAAGTTGAATCGACAAAATGGCCATCGATTCTTCGAATTAAATCAGTTGGCAAAAATTGTGTCGTCTCATCATCCTTATTAGTATACGCTGCCTGAGAGCAAGAATATTCCCTGTTAAACTGACAGATACAAATATGCCCAATGACTTGAAGATAGACAAACATGAAAGAGCCGATACCTTATACCTGTATAAGTAATAAATTCACATAACTATTACTGGTGCGCCATGGTATATCAGATATTTCGAGTCCGTTTTGATTGTATCATTTTAAAGTTCAGTATCTTATTTTAAGACTGTTACGATGAAATTGCAAATCCGGCTCTGTGGAAGTCACAAGCCAGGAGTATGTTTGTTAGGAGGCATGCAAGAATCAATGAGATTGCTGCGATGTTTTTATAAATCGAACTGTTTATTAATACCAAACAATTATCATAGCGAAACCAAACATTTTTTTAATTTTTTTTTTTCGTTGACAGCAATATGGCAGATAAAGCGTTAATCGTATCTGACCGATGGGGTCCATCAATTCATGGAGGCGTCACCGATGCTCTTCATGTAGTGATCAAACTACTGCAGAACATGGACATATCTGTCCATTGCACTGCTGTAAAAGCAACAAAAAAAGAAGAAGAGGAGGCGGAAAAGCTCGGTGTAACTCTTGAGCTTCCGACACAAACAGGTGTATTTGAAGTCAAGGAGCCACATAGCGATTGGTTGTTGTACCACAACGAACACTATCCTCATTTGGAAGAGTTGACAAATGTCAAATTCGTGTTTGGCTTCAGTGCGTTCACCTCAATACCAACCTTCAAAATCCTGAGTAAGGTGTTTCCGAAGGCGTCTTGCTATCTGATCAATCTCTTTGGTGAAGACGACATAACCCCCCTAATTGTCGGATGCAGTAAGAAGGAACTGGAATTTCGAAAGCAAGTCATGTCAGATGAATTTAAGAAGGCAAAGTGTTCATTTTCTGTCGGACAAAGTGTACTCGCAGAATACAAGCGACGTTATCAGGAAACCGATCAACAGCTTCTTTCACCAATAATCAACGAAAAATACATAGCGGCTTCCGGGTCAAATATACTGCCGGTACTCGAACGCGAAAAATTCAAAATTATATCCGTTGTCCAGAAATACGAGTTTGAAGACCCCAAAAAGCTTGATGTTGTTATAAGGGCCGTAAATAGTGCTGCTGATCACATATATGAGTTGAACAAAACTTCATCTGTATGGAAAATAATAGGAATGCCACCGAGTAAGGCAAAAGAGATAGAAAAGAAGCTAACACGCAGCTCAAGATTGAAGATCACGCCTAAAATCGTCACAGCTACTGAAGAACTTAACAATGAAGTGATGTCATCCCATCTTGTACTAATTCCTCCATCTACGACAAGTTATGGTAACCTTACTCTGGCAGCTATGTGCGCAGCGATACCCGTAGTCTACCCTCATGGGTCTCACAGCGATGAGATTGTCAGTAAACACATAAATAAGCTCGAAGCGACAGAATGTGCAATAGATATGGATAAAGACCCAAAGGACTTGAGAGCCAAAATACTGTCGGTCATAACGAAAAATGCAGCAGTATTAGAGCGTGCAAAGATAATAAGAGATCACATAAAGGAGAAGGTAGCCGGGGATCCTCAGGATGGCAATGATGTTTTGTTGCCTCGATAACTGCCGATCTGCAAGAAACCTCTGCATACAGAAATGACCAGGATACAAAAATAGAAACCCAGTTGAACGAAAAGGTATCAATACACGGTCTGTTGTCTTTTGAATGAATTGGGAAGTGTATGCGTATTTGGGGAGTGATTTACGACGTGCTCGTGCTTGAATCTTGATGTCGCCGAATAATGTTGAATACAGAGACGCTTAAACTGTTCAATAAATGTATTAATCCCTGCTTCTGAAGAATACATTTACCGTTAACATAAAGGGACTTGTAAATTGAATTTAAGATACGTAACGCTACATGAGAATCATAGTAGGAAATGTGACTATGTCATGATCAAATCATCTGCATTCAGTGCATTTTTGAACGTTCATATGTTCTTCAAATGTTTCTTTCGTCTGTAGGAGATGGCGCTGAGATTTCAGTTGATGACAGCGATTCAATGATCTCTAACAAAGAGGATGAAACTGGTCTGGAAGAGGATGGAGACAGTACAGGTAAAATTCCAGGAAAGGGAAAACATTGAAGTGCAATGGAATCTTCAAATTACACTCTTTCTGTAGACTGTCCTTCTGCAACCTGCCTCTGCTGCCCGTTGATTCTAGTTGGAGGCGTACATATAACTGTTTGAATACTTTTTTTACTATTTTTGATCTATCCTAAAGTTGATCATAAAATTCTAAAATCATCGCAATATCCGTCTCCTAAAAATCCTGATTACTCATTTAAATTGAAGAAATATCACGTGTATGCATATATAGAAGTAAACATGCAGAATTACAATTAAAAATGCAATAGTTCTGGTATGCTAGAAGATTACATAGCGAACATATACATAGATACATAGCACTATAATCGATAGGTAGGCCATATATATATATATATATATATATATATATATATATTATATATATATATATATTAATATATATATATATATGTATATATATATATATATATATATAAGATAAATTGTATTTATTGGTAAACATTATTTGTTTCAAGCTGTGCCTGAGCGACTACCGAAGCAGAAGTAGCAGGGAAGGCAGACGTTGGAGACAGTTTACCTGGAGAGTTTGTTGTTCAAGAAATTACAGGTTGCAATGGGTTATTTCACAAAATAGTCTATCTATCTATCTATCTATCTCTCTCTATCCATGTATATGTTTGTGTGAGTGTGTGTGTTACTTAAATTCATGGATCCTGCAATCTTCAGAGAGAGAAAGTGA